>NC_143540.1:5520770-5675353 GCF_031878675.1 Megascapheus bottae
AAAGAAAGAAAGAAATTAAGATAGGAAGGAAGGAAGGAAGGAAGGAAGGAAGGAAGGAAGGAAGGAGGAAGGAAGGAAGGAAGGAAGGAAGGAAGGAAGGAAGGAAGGAAGGAAAGAAAGAAAGAAAGACAGACAGACAGACAGACAGACAAAAGCTTATCACAAGAAAACCTTAAATTAAGCAGCTGGAAAAAAATGCAATTGATAAGATGTTATTTCATCACAAACCACTAGATACAACAGGCTTCTGTCGCTTTAGTGCCTACTAGAAGTTCTTTGGGATCTTGCCAAACACAGGGTGGCAGGCCCACCTTCACAGACTGTGACTTGTTATATCTGTGTATTTCTAAGAATACCCAAGGCAGTTCTGGTATTACTGGTGCAGGGACCACACTTTGAATAGCACTAGACATTGAAAACTTCCACATCAAACACCAGCCTCCTTCCACCTGAGCTTCTTTCACTGTTCCCCGTCTTCTGAAGAAAATACCTCTTTAGCAAGGGAGCGAGAATCATTCTCTGGCATTCTTGCAAGTTTTCCTGAACTTGTTCACACACACACACACACACACACACACAAGAATGCAAAGCAGCAAGACTGATGACAATGGTTCACCATGGATTAGATCCAAGATGGAAAACAGCTGCAAGGTTTTGTTTTGTTTTGTTTTTTGCCAGTTGTGGGGCTTGAACTCAGGGCCTGAGTATTGTTCTTGGGTTTTCTCAAATCTAGAGCTCTACCACTTGAAACTTTTGGCTTTTTCCAATATATGTGGTAGCGAGGAATTGAACCCGGGTCTTTGTGCATGCTAGGCAGATACTCTACCACTAGGCCAAACTCCCAGCCCAGCTGCAAGTTTTGTGAGTAACTCCAACCATGAACCTGGACCAGGGGCACCACCAGAGTGGTTGAAATCTATCCCCAGCTTCTAACCCCAGCACTGGTCCTGTCCTAGAGTGCACCTGAGCTACTCTACTGAAACAGATTACTTCTTGATGTAAGTCACTTTACAGCCCCTTTCACTACTCCAACAGAGAGTACTGAAGAATACCAAAAGAAAACCTAAAAAGATTTCATTTACCAGTAAAGATGATCCTTTTCCATTTCCCCTTAAAACAGAAGAATTAAAAATGTAAAGGCTCTATTTTAAGAAACAAAAGGAGTTTTCTCCAAATATTATAGTACGTGCAAAATTTAGTGTGGGTCAGCAAGTCATTTGGGAAGAGATTTTTTTTTCTTTCGGAGGTTATTTCCTTATGTCCTTTGGTCTAATTATGCATGAGTCACTTCAACATTAAGAGATCACCCTGTCATATGCAATTTCCATGACCGCTCTTCAGAACCTCCTCCTTTCTACCTTGTCCCTTCTTCCTTGTTCTTTAGCAATGCAAAGGAAAAGAAAGACAAATCTTTATCTGGAATAGACTGTGGTCCTGAGCTGGAACATGACACAAACGAACAAACTCACAATCCAGATTTCCCGCACAACTAATTTTACCCTGCTCCAGACTCTTCTAACTACCCCCACTGATCACCATCATAAATAAATAGGAGAGATGCGTGGGTCCTGAAATTTGGTCCTAAAGGAGTTACCAGGTACTATGTATCTTGTTACTTTTATGCTGAACTGTTAAGGTGGGATCCCTATTTTACAGGTAGAGAAATTGAGGTAACATAAAGATACGTAATTAAAATACACTTCCAGAGAAACTCAGAGTGAAATAACATTTGACAATCTTTGGAGACTTTTTTTTTTTGTGTCAATTGTGGGGCTTGAACTCGGGGCCTGGGCACTGCCCCTGAGTTCTTCAGCTCAAGGCTAGTACTCTACCACTTTGAGCCACAGCGTCACTTCTAGTTTCCTAGTAGTTAATTAGAGATAAGAGTATCATGGACTTTTGTGCCAGGGCTAGCTTTGAGCCCTGATCCTCAGATCTCAGTCTCCTATAAAGTAAGGACTATAGGCCTGAGCTCACATAACTTTCTTTGGTTCCTAATCGAAAGTCAGAATGGCTCCCTCAACAATTTGATTCTTGTATAATATTTACCCAAAAATGTGTCAGTCAAGTGCTATTCCTGACATTCTATCCTTTTTTAAAAAAACTCACTCTTAAAATAGAGTAGCTACTGAGGAAAATGAAGGATGCTAGAAGGATCCTAGCAAAACTAAGCCCCTTCTTGGCTATGAGAAAACCTAGCAAGGACCTGCTTCTGTCATTAGTTGCCTACACTGTGGTCTGCATCCGGTTGCTCACCTGGACCCTTCCATTGACAGCGCTGCTCTGCAGCTGCCTGTCCTTGCTCTTCTTATCTCCAAGCATGCATGTCCCTCTGGGCCTCAATGATATACACTTAACCAGACTCTCCAGAGATCTGCAGCCCTTAATTGTTCATTTTGTTCAGTAAATTGTACTCATTACTAAGCCACTCATGGCACCTTTATATACAACAGCCTTTCGGGATGCCCTCTGAGCCTGAGTGATGCAATATTATCTAGCGATGGCTCTATAGTACCAAATTCAGGTGTTTAAAACAACCAGATTTCCAGCTGATTATTTGTTGTTTTTTTTTTAACCTCCTGTTCCTCTATTAATCATCCTAAGCTCTGCTTACATTAGTATTGATCACTTGTTTCCTCTTCCAGGAGTCTGGTTTTAGTCAAAGCTCGACAAGTTGGGAGAACACAGAAAGGAATCGATGTCCTTTCTACCCCCTTTCTTCCTACACCTGGGTGCTGAGGAGTTCACACAGGACAGTGAATTCTTTCTGCTGTTTCCCAGCACAAACAAAAACTCAAAGGCACTGAAATAGGGGCTGCAAACATGGAGTGGGGGAAGGGGAGATCGACTTGTGGTGGTGCTGGATGAAGAACACAGAATGGGTAGAACTGGGGACTTTGTTCATGCTATGTCCATTTCCCTGACTGCCCCTTTTCCCTCCTCTATAGCACAACTCAGGAAGTCCTCCAGGCCCGCTCCCATGTAAATCACACACCATACGCACATGCCATCAATTCCCGGGCTGAGATAATCCCATGCACAGAACCCAATTCATCTCGCTGGTCATGGTTTTCTCTGTGTAGAGCTGCTGATGGATGTGAGTTGTTGTGTCAGTAAAGCTTTGGGTATGTTTCATCCACGGGGTCTCCTAGTGCAAGGATACCAAGAAAGGAACTCTGCACACAATGGCAGGGAATGCGCAGGACTTACCCTGGAGTGGAGGGTGTGGAAACCTTCAGCTGCACTTACATCCTCATGACCCATGGGCTTTTCACTGCTCAGTCACTTGTGCATGCTGGACCGAAGGATTGTCAGCTGTTAAAGACAAAAATGAATGAATGCATTAGGCCCAAGAACCAGACGTCAAGCCCCAAGCCTCTGTTTGAGTGAATTGCTGAGAAGAGATTTGAGTGTCCAACACACAGGTCCAAATCTCTCTTAATGGTTTGAACTCGATAAAGGTCCATTTCTGGTTCCCGTAAGTGTCCTTTACAGATGGAAGGTCAAACTATTATAGAGCGGCCCACATGCAGCCATCAAGGCACTCGGGCTGAGGCAAGACCTGTAATTTTTTGTTTTTGTTTTTGTGCAGGGAGGAGGCTTGAACTCTGGGCCTCACATTCTTGTAGTTTTTGTGCTCATAGTTAGCACCCTACCAACTGAGCCATGCCCCCAGTCCAGTTTTTTGCAGATTAATAGGAAGATGAAGTTTCTTGGACGTTTCTGATTGTGTTGGTTTCAAACTGCAATCCTTTAGGTCAAAGTGTCCTAAATTAGCTAGGATTACAGGTGTGAGTTACTGGCACTCAAATGAAGCCCTGGGTCTTTAAAACATAATCCCCAGTTTTCTTAGGGGTCTTCTTCACTCTAGTTATCTAGGAATAGAAAATAATATCAAGGAATGTGCATGGGTAGTGTGTGTGTGTGTGTGTGTCTGTGTGTGTGTGTTTCCTTAAAGTAGTTCACAATATTTTTCTTTTGGGGCATGTGCATGTGTTAATTTTGGGGCTTAAACTCAGAGGTGGACACTGTCCCTGAGCTTCTTTTGCTCAAGGCTAGCAATCTGACACTTGAACCACAACTCTATTGCTTTTTTGGTAGTGTATTAGAAGTAAGAGTTTCTTGCCCAGGCTGGCATGGAACCTTGATGCTCAGATCTCAGTCTCCTAAGTAGCTAGGATTATAGATGTAAACCTCCACCTTCACATTTTTATACCTCCACTTATATTCTTTGGCTGGCTAAGACTCAACCAAATAACCACACCTAACCCTGTGGGTATGGCAGCCAACAGAATCAAATGAGGCTGACTCTGGCTCAACCAACAACGGAAGCATTCAGTTTAGAGTAGGAAGTACTAGGTGAGATTCTAGCATAATAACCTTGACCTAGTTACTTAACAACTCTGGGCCTCAGTTTCCTCTTCTGTAAAACATGCTTGTCTCCCCAACATGGTCCATGGAAGACTCAAAATGAACTGAAGCAAAATGTCTCAGGGTTTTCACATGCATGTACGTCATCTAGGTATTCTGATGAGGTGGAGATGGGGGAAAGCCTGATACGCAGCCTTTCAAACAGGTACCCAGAGGACAGCCATGCTGCCATTCTCCAGCTGTACTTTCCTCAGAAAAGAGGTAGGGACTCAGAAAGTACTAAAGCAATGTGCAGATATAAAGAAATCTTATACTGGCACTGAGTTTGATGGACTATAAATGAGATCCTTAGTGGTCATCATTTTAAAGGTTATGTTTAGTATGGGTACCAGAATTTCACAAAGTCATGGGATTTGGGGGACAGGTAAAGACTTGAATTAGTCACTGCTTTCTTCTTTTATTTTTCAGACAATGCAAACTCAGAATAAGTCAATGCTCTTCCTTTCTGCCCACCACTTTTTTTTTCTTTTACAATAATTCAGCAGCATGCTGGGAATCAAATGGACAAATTTGTCTTATTTGTTACGTGAATTCAGTCAATAACCTCCGGAAGAAGCAAAGGTAATTTTTATTCTTCTGCTAAAGCAAGAACAAATATCATCCTGCTTTATACTCAAAAAAACGGAACCAAAAGGAAGAATTACCAGCACAGGCCACCAAAGTAACAAGCCTGGCTTCTGCAAGGTGTCACAGACAGAAATCAAGAGATGTTCAGGCAAATGTCTTTTGCAAGGTGGTTAATTCTCCTCCAAAGTGGTTTTCATGTGTCTAAATTGGGAATGGAACACAAAATAACTTCTGTATGCCTTCTGGCAAAAACAAGATTTTTCCCTTCCAATATATACAAGCTCTGAGTCACTCCGATCTGGGGACACATAGAAAAAGTTCTGGGGATTGCAGATAGTATAAAGGATGAAATGAAATAATGAAGTGAAGTGGAACAGTGGTTTCTGTGGTACACCTTGGATGTAAATAAAGGTGAATGAACTGGGCACTAGTTAATCAGGCCAATAATCCTAGCTACTAGGAGATCTAAAGGATCATGGCTCAAGGATAACAAGGGAAGAAAATTCAATGACACCCTACCTTGAAGATAAACAGCAAAAAGCCAACAATATAGCTCAAGTGGTAGAGTACCAGCCTATCAAGTGCCAGGCGCTGAGTTCAAATTCCAGTAGTAACAATAATACAACAATAGCAATGACAGTCATAATTTCCCCCAATCTACTGAAAGAAATGCAAACCCAAGTATATGAAAAATTTTTAATCCCAAACAGAAATAACCGTAAAAGAACATACTCACATTATAGTTAAAACGCCAAGAATTCAGAACGGAGAATATGGAATACTTCAAGAGAGACGATGCCAGCTTACTTACAAAAGCAAACTTATCAGAGTAACAGCAGAAACACTGAAGGCCAGCAAAACATGGACTGATGATCGAGTTCTAACAACATTGTCTGCTAATCAATACTTCGATAGCTAGCAGCTATCTTTTAAAATTCAAGGAGCAGCAGAATTTTTTATAAAGTATAAAGTAAACCAAATCAAGACAAATAAAGCAATATTTTCAAAAGATACTGAAAGAACCAATACACATAGGAGAGGGGAGAAAAAGATATACATAGGCATGAGGGCTAAGGAAAGAGTAACTCTGAGAGAATAAATATATGAGCAGTAGGAAATAAACATTAAGTCAGCAAGCCAGCAAACTCTAAAATGAAGAAAGAACAAAGTGCAAACTTTTCAATAATAACACTAAGGTAAATGGTTTTAACTCTCCCATGAAAAGACACAGACTTCCTGCTTAGATTAAATGAACAAGATCCAACTATGCACAGCTAGAGAAACTCTCCTCTCTGACAAAGACAAACACAGGCTACAAGACAGCAAAGATGATACTCTAAGCAAAGGTAACCCAAAAGTAGACATGAGTCACCGTATTGCTATCTGACAAAGACAAAATGAATCAAAAGTGATTAAGGAAGACGCTACACATTAATAAAAGGGACACTATTTCAAGAAGATATATAAGCACTGAACATGGTGTATCTAGAATCATAAAGCAAACACTATTCGACATAAAGGAGGACACATAGGCCACAGTACAGTAAGACCGGGGAACTTTAATACCCTCTTCTTTCTGACAGATAGGTCATTCAGATGGGTAAAAAAAAAAAAATCCACAAAGAAACTTTAGAGTTAAAGGGCACCACAGAACAAATGGGCTTAACAGATATCTGCAGAAATTCCAACCAAGAGTTTCAGAATACACACTCTTCTTCACAGCCCATAGAACCTTTCCCAGAATAGGTCACATTTTAGGCCAGAATATAAATCTTAACAAACATTCCATGCGCCCCCCCATCCACCCCCTAAGGAAAAAAAAAACAGAATAATTTATTTTGTCAGATCGCACTGGAATAAAATTAGAAACTGGTAGCAAAAGAACATTTTAAAAAAGCCTATTACAGCCAGGCTCAGTAGTTCACACCTGTAATCCTAGCTAGGATTGTACCCCACCTGGGTGTTATGGGGTCTTTAAAATGTGTTTGTCTTTTTTCACTGTATTGTTATTGCAAGGTGATATACAGAAGGGTTACATTTCCTTTTTTTTTTTTTTTTGCCAGTCCTGGGGCTTTCTCAAGGCTAGAGCTCTACCACTTGAGTCACAGCAGCACTTCCAGTTTTTTTCTGTGTATGTGGTAATAAGGAATCAAACCCGAATCTTCATGCATGACAGGCTACTACATGACTCTACTACATGGCCAAACTCCCGGCCCTCGGTCCACCATTTCTATACTCCCTCTTGCCTTTCCCCAAACTGATAAAACTTACATATAAGACAAAAGATACAGAGATTCAAGAAAAAAATATGGAACACTTCAACAAATTTGCATGTCATCTTTGCTTAGGGGCCATGTTAATCTCTGGATCATTCCAGTTTTAGTATATATGCTGTTAAAGCAATCATCAATTTAGGAGTTTCAAGAATCACCATCCCACCAAACTCAGTAAACACGTGAGAAAATGACCCAAGACATGGGACAATGTTAATGAGCTAGCTACTTCAACAGCTGCCTGCCCTCAGTGGGACTTAATGATATGGTAGTAAAAACCGGCTCATGGGTTTATTGATGAGAGGCAGGAAGCATGCTCACACAGCTGAGTCATGAGATGAAATTGTACACTCTGGTACATGGTTAGGGGCAATGTTACCCAAGGACATGGTGCTGTACCTCTGACAGGGTTAGAGCTAAACCCCTGTCTCTATACTGTAAACTTACCTATCACTGCACCACCTCCTAAAAATTTCGAATCTACAAAAGCAATCTCAGAGAAAAACCCAGAACACTCAAAGAACAAAGGACCGGTATTTTGTAACTGGAGGATGGATGGATGAACCTTGGCTAACAAGGTCAGGAGGACTGAAGTTTGAATCTGACCTTGAAAGAATTTGCTCAGAAAAAAATCTCATGATAAGCAGAGATCCAAAAGGATCATGGTTTAAGGGCAGTCCAGGCCTAAACTTAGTGAGATCCTCATTTCCACGCAAAGGGCCAGACATGGTAATATAGTTCTAGAATCACATGGTGATATAGTTCTGTAATCCCAGCTACCATGGAAGCATAGGAAGGAAACCCACAGATCAAACTGGTCCAGATGCAAGCTTGAGAACAGATCTTAAAATAACTAAAAAGGATAGGAGTGTGTGGTTCAAATGATGAGAGCACATTCTTAGCAAGTACAAGGTCCTCAGTCCAAATGCCAGTACTGCCAAAAACAAAAAATTAAGTTTAGAGGAAACTAATTTGAAATAACTTTGGCTTAATTTATATGGACAGACTTGAAGTATAGTAACAAATCAAACTTGCGAGCCTAGGCATTGTCCTTGAGCATTTTTTTTTTTTTTTGTGGGTCATGGGGCTTGAACTCGGACTGAACGGTGTCCCTGAGCTCTTCAGCTCAAGGATACCAACCCTACCCTTCAGCCAAGCCCCACTTTCCATTTTCTAGAGGTTAACTGCAGATAAGAGTCTCGGCTCCTTTTGTGCCTGGGCTGGCTTTGAACCTTTATGCTCAGATTTCAGCCTCCTGAGTAGCTAGGATTACAGGTATGAGCCACTGCACCCAGCTCTCCTTGAACATTTTTGCTGAAAGCAAGTGCTCTGCCATTGGAACCACAGGTCCACTTCCAGCTTTTCTGGGTGTTAAATTGGAGCAAAAAGTCACAGCAAGGGGGATTACAGGTGTGAGCTACCAGTGCCAGGCAAATCAGAATTATTTCTACTACTATACTCACTGCCATCATCAGACATGTAGTTATTGGCTATTAATTAGGTTTGGAAATCACATGTATCTTTTGTATGTGGTGCTTCTCATATAAACAAGTAGAAATGGGAGCCGGGAGTTTGGCCTAGTGGTTAAAGTGCTTGCCTAGCATGCATGAAGACCCGGGTTCGATTCCTCGGTACCACATATAGAAAAAAAAGCCAGAAGTGGTGCTGAGGCTCAAGTGATAGAGCTCTAGCCTTGAGAAAGTCCAAGGACAGTGCTCAGGCCCTGAGCTCAAGCCCAGGACTGGCAAAAAAAATAAAAAAATAAAACAAGTAGAAATGGGAAATGGCAGGGAATTTCCAATTGAATCATGATCTCAAATATCCTGTTTAATTAACCAACAAACATGCACACCAAGTACTTTTAAAATGTATACTATCATGATGCCTGCTACCATTTTAGCCTCTGCACACACACACACACACACACACACACACACACACACACCCCTTAGAACCATTCCTCATTTCCCACACTCTTAAGCAGTTCTATAAACAGCTCCTTTCCAAACTATTTTCTTTGAGATTCACCGTGCCTGGGAACTTACATGACCTTTGAAAATCTAAACTGGGGACTTCACACCTGACTGTTCTGATAACCCCATCATTTCCTCCACAAATTCCCAGAGGCAGCAGCGCCATCTACTGGCAGGGAGGGTACAGCTTGTTTTGTGGAAGTTAGGTGGGGGTTGACCCGAGTCAGGGAACTTGGAAAAAACAGCAGCCTTGATTTATGCCTTTGTGAAGTTTGCTTTTCCAGAGCATAATGCAGGTGGGTTTCAGCCTCAGACTTGTAACTTCCACAGGAGCCTTGCCTGGTGAACTGCAGACGCTCTGAAAGCCAAGGAGAGTCCTCACTAACCAGGAGATTGAGCCAGCAAATGCTTGCTTGCTCACCAGGCTCCTGCGACAAGCAACAGAGTCTAGCTGAATTTAAGCATTTGCAGGCTACCCCTTTCCCCCAGTGTTTTCCTATGGGATGACCCCAACCTGTGGCTGCATCCGCAGTCTTAATCCCATGGCATGCACCCAAAGGCAGCATGCTGCTGCCCATTCAGGGTGAAGGCTCTTAATCTTTACACAATGTGACACAGATCCTTAAAGGATGCCACTGCTTAGACACACAGGTTGGATTCTAATCTCTCTCCTTCATTCCTCATCCTTTCCTGTCCCTGGCCTAGGGGGACAGAAAATGGCAGAAAGGGAAACCATCTAGTTGTTGTCTTAAAAGCGGCACCAGTGTGGGCTTTTATTGATCTAGAGAATAAAACTTTGTCCCATAGGTGATGAAGCTGTCTTGTTTCCCTCTAGCTGAACTAAACCCGTCAATCTTTCTGTTGGTTCCCCCCGGAATCAAATGAGTATTTCTCACTCTCCCTGCCCCCCAAACCCCTGCATCCTTTCCATAGGCTAAGCAAACACTACATGCCCTCTGTGTAGGTTTTTTTTTTAAACAAAAATGACACTTTTTCTCTAAAAGTGGACACCTACCTCACCTTGAAAATTCTTTCTTCTTTTCTGCACCCCAGAAAAACTTAAACGTTTTACTCCCCCCACCCCCCCACCCCAGTCATCTGTTTTCTGTTTCAATCTGTCAGATGACAACCTACATTTTTGCTTTACAAGGATCATTTGTGGCATTCCGGCAAGGTTTGCAATTAACTTCTTTCATGGTCAGAACACCATCAGAGAAGCTGATTTGCTGCTGCTGCTGCTGCTGTGAAACCCAAGTGTGATCCCCTAAAAACATTTAAGTGCTGGCCCTCTCTCCATTTTTAAATTCTTAACTCATCTAATACATTGATTTCTTAGCAACTGTAGACACTGCGAGGTCATGAGCTATGTTTCAGATGTCTGAATATTAGAATGTTTCCTAAAACAAATACAACCTCATAGTACTCGGAAGGGAGTACCAAGATGAATTTAAAGCAGGAATCTCTGAGTTGTTCATCTCAAACCAGAACACATTCTCAATGAATTCCACCGACACTGCAGAATACAGTAAAAAAAAAAAAATCTTCATAGCCATTGACCAATTTTTTAACAGTAGAGACGTTCCCACAAAATTTAGTTTAACCAGGGCAAAACTGAAGAGACTCGATATGGCTCAATCCCTAGAGCATACACTCTTCCTAGGGCAGTCTTAGTGAAATGGGAGTCAGGCGGGGGACCCCTTAACCAGCATTTAAGTTCCCGGATGCCCCCTACCCCCTTTAAAGCGGGATTTAAGGAAGACATTCTCCCGTACCCACCTCATAGCAACCAAATGGTATTTTTTATTTTTTAACTCATGAAGGAAATCTGAATGGATTCTATTTAGACCCTTTTCCTTCCGCCGCTGGTCATGCCTGATGGTAAGAAATCACCTGGACGGCTCTTGAAATGTGCAGAAATGACCAACACAACGCCCCCCCCCCATTCCACCCCTTCCCCTTCCCCTGAAAAGAAAACCTCGGATGGCTCTGGTCTGCAGTTCACTGCAGGCATGCGTTTCCCCTCCTCGCCATGCACACCGGTCATCAATCACACCGGCTCTCCGGTCCTTCTTCCCAGACCTGCTCCACCAGTTCCCAACTGTTCATAGACATGTATTTGTAATTTTAAAATAATAATAATAATAAAAGGCACCTAACGCATCCCTGAGATCCCTCCAGCAGCGGCGTGGGGTTGGGGTGGAAGTCCGGGCAGCGCTGCCCGCCCCGCCGCCCCCCACGGCCTGCGGGGCTCAGCGGGGCCGCGGCGGGGAGGGACGGGCGCTGGGGAGGGGGCGCTGGGGAGGGGGGGTCTCCACACACCGCTCAACTCGGAATGCGCCGCCTCCGGATCAGTTCGGGTCCCCCCACCCCGTCATGTGACGCCCCCCCAACCCCACGCGCATCTTTTACCTGAGGAGCCCCCCCCCCACCCCACCACACACCCTCCGGGAGGGAAACAAAGGCTGAGGAGAAGAGGCTGCCCAGGTGGGCAAACCCCCTCCTCCGGCCCGCCACGGTGGTGGGGAGGCGGCGGACGGGATGCGTTCGTTCCACGATAGGGGAGGGGGAAACTGAGGCAGCCAGGGTGGGGCGGGGAGGGCGGGCGGGCTAAGCATCCTCTTCCGAGCGGGGCTCCTCCGGGAAACGTCCTCCCAACCCTTCCCTCCCTCCATCCCGGCTCGGCCCACTCGGCTTACGGAGGAGGAGGACCGGGCGAGGGAGAGCCGAGCCGGCCGGGGAGGGGTGGGGGACGGGCCGGCGCGGGCTCCTCCGCTCACCTCAGGAGAAGCGCTCCGGCTCCCTCCGACCGGCTCTGGAGAAAGCCCCGCCGCTCGCGCACGCGCGCTCGCGCTCCCCGCGCCTCAGCCCCCTCCGGGGGGCCCCCTCCTCCCTCCCCCCAGTGCGCGCGCACTAGACACTCACACTCTCGGGGCTCTGGCCCCGCCCCGGCCCCCCCCCCGTCTATCAATATCACCAACAGCCAATCACATAGCGCGGGAGGGTCAGCGCTGGCCACGTGGTTAAGGCAGCCAATCATCAAACTGCCCTCGGTAGTGGTCCCGCCCCGATTTCCCTGGGGTGGGGAGGAGGGGAAATGCTTGGTTGGTACTGAGTCTGAGCAAGTGCCAGGAGGAGCAGAATCATTATCAGGTATGCAAAATGCCCAGGCCTGTCTGAATGGCTCGGTACAACTCTTGACCAAAGAAGAGGGAAGCCAAGTACGTGGTCCTTAACTTTCTAGAACAATGCCTGACAGACCTACTCAGGCTTAGTCCAGAAGGGAGCATATAGAAGAGTTAACAGACACCTTAGTTTTCCTCAAAGTGTGCCCCTCAGTAGATGAATGGATCAAGAAAATGTGCTATATATGCGCAATGGAGTTCAGAAAGAATAGCATCAGAAAGAATACCATAGCCCCATTCGTAAAGAAATGGAAATATTTAGGAAAAATCATATGAAGGGAAGTAAGCTTTGGTGTCCCTCATTTGTAATAATTAGCATATATCTAGGATTGTCCTAGCGGAGGATCACAATAGTTCAATAGTTATGTACATATGACCATATAAAATGGTGCTAATCGAGATGAACTCCAAGATATGAAAACAAGAGGGATTTTTAGTTTTTTATTTTCTCTTATTTTCCCCCCCTTTGGTTTATCTCCTGTTGTCACTGTTCTCGGTTTTTGTTTTTTGGTTTTTTTTTTTTTTTTTTTTTTGGATTTTGTGTCTTGTATATACATTTAGATGATCTGATTTGGGGAAAGGAAGGGGATCACCACGTGGTGGGACAAAGAACAAAGGGTGAATCAATTCAACAGTGATACTCACAAGACATTAAGTTGGAAATGAACTTTACAACTTGAGGGGGAGGGGAGAGGGAGGGGCGAGTGGGAGAAAATAAGGGAGGGGTAACACAAAATGTATCCGTTATCCTACTTATATACCAATAACCCCCCTGAATCTCATCTTAACAAGAAAATAAAAATTAATAAAAGTATACAAGACAAATACCCCAGGGCACTTGTTAAAATATAATCACCCAGGACCCAATTAAGGAAGTCCTCTTAGCATCTAGTCTCTTCTGTAAAAATTCAGAAGCCAGGACTGGTTAAATTGGAGCCCAAGCTATTCCTCCTAACACACAATCAAATCCTCAAGAAAAACAGCTGGGCTATTCATTCAGTTTGTCATAGTAGCTAAATAAAGGAGTTGGATTTATTTCTAAAGGATTCCAGAGAAATCTGGATTCTCTTAACCAGAAGGTTTTTTGTGTCTTTTTTTTTTTTTAGCCAAAGTCAATTACTCTATGAAATAAGGTGATTAGAGCTGGATTTTACAATATAATTGTTGCAGAGCTGTGGGTTTTTTTTCTTTCCTATAGGGTGATGGTTGCTGTAAGTGGGTAGTGACTGAAATTTTAATGGAGTGATTGAGGTTCACTCAGAGCACCCCAACAACTGTCATCTTGTTGGAAAAGAACTTCATTTGTGCCACCAGAAACATAGAAGCTCTATGTGTGAGTCTCCAACCTGGCTTCCTTCCTCTGACACTTTTAAAAATATATTTCACAGCAACCAAATGGAGGAGAATTTTTCTCACCTTGTAAACTTGTTAGCTGTATCTATTAGGGGTAAAATAAGGGCAGTTTTTAACCGATATTTAACTAGCATGCTTCAATGTTATTTTTGTTATTGCTGATTGTTGAACTTAGAATTTGGTTGCTGTCCCTGAACCTCTTTGTGCTCAAGGTTAGTGCTTTACAACTTGAGCCACAGTGCCACTTCCAGTTTTCTGGTGGTTAAGTCTCATGGACTTTCCTGCCCCAGCTGGCTTTGAACCTCCAGAGGAGCCAGCATTACAGGCATGAACCACCAGTGCCTGGCATAACGTAAAATTTTTAGCTAGAGGAAAAGATAAATGTCATCCTTATAAAAAGAGATTCATGATTGAGGATGTGAATTTGAAAACAGATCATCCAAGCAGGTGCTGGTGGCTCAAACTTGTAATCCTTTCTACTCCAAAGGCTGAGACCTGAGGATCACAGTTCAAAGCTAGCCAAGGCAAGAAAGTCCATGAAATAAGCACTCCTAAATTAACCAGGAAAAAGCTGAATGTGGAATTGTGGCTCAAGTACTAGAGTGCCAGCTCGAGCAAAAAAACTAAGGGACAGTGCCCAGGCCCTGAGTTCAAGGCTCAGGTACCAGCACAAAAGGAAAGGAATGGAAGAAAAAAAAAAACAGAATATCTGCCTGTCATTAATTTTCTCTCTCCTAGTCTGCTTGATACATATGCATAGCCTGATTTTTCTGTCTCAGGAAGTGGAGATGAGAAATGTTCCCTACCATGTAACTTATTCAGCCAGAGACTTAGGTATATAAGAAAAGAAAGATAAAATATAAACTACTCACCAATTTTCCAACTTGCAGAAATGGCACTATTTACTCCATAATCAGAACCTGCCTAGCTTGCTTTTCATGATCACATTGTATCTCTCCAACAATAGCTTTCCTAAATTTAATTGATTTCGTTCATGAAGACCCACAGGGTACTCGACTCCCCACTCCATCTGCCATATAAATCCAGCCAAGATAACATTTCATATGTATGTATCTGTGTTTTTAATAAGGACCTAGTTTGCCCCCTCATGTCATGTGACCTTATACAGATTCAACCTAACATACCAGCAAAGCTGTGATTATAAAAAATAATAGGAAGATAAATATTCTCTTTGATACTTGAACATTATAGACCTGCAAAATTTATAAATAAGATGTCTCTCGATGCTCATCCCTACTTAAGAAATAAAACATTATAGTTGGCATCTCTAGGTGCCCATCCACACCTCACAAGTTTGTTTTCAAGATATTTTTGTACTTAAATAGGTTTAGCCAAAAAGAAGAGAATGATTTAAACAAAGAAATAGTGTAATGTATGCATGCAATAGGCATCACAGGTGCATATTGACAACAGGAGAAGTTATAAACTTATATAAGAAGAGAAAAAACAAAGAAGAGAGCTGAAATCCCCTGTGATCAAGGCCTGTGTTTTACAATTATTTGAACACGGGAAGCAGGTAACTTTAAAAACAAAACAAAACACTGGCAGTTTGGAATACATATGAGCTAAAGAATCAATTCTTACTCGTTCAATAAATACTCATTACACAAGCCTTGTCTTTTAGCTCATTAAGAGAAGTAAGCGACATCCATTCAAACGAAAGTTATATGTTACAGGTAAGACATCAGCTGTTTTAAGAAAGCAAGGAGATGACCTGGTGGCTCTCAACTATTATCTTTTTTTTTTTTTTTTTTTTTTTTTTGCGCCAGTCCTGGGCTTGAGCTCAGGGCCTGAGCACTGTCCTTGGGGCTTTCTCAAGGCTAGAGCTCTACCACTTGAGCCTCAGCACCACTTGTGGCTTTTTTCTACGTATGTGGTGCCGAGGAATCAAACCCGGGTCTTCGTGCGTGCTAGGCAGGCACTCTACCACTAGGCCAAACTCCTGGCCCTCAACTATTATCTTATCTACCCAGGAGGGGTAGATCTGAGATCTGGAGGACTGTGGTTCAAAGCCAGCTCAGGCTGGTCACAAAGTAAGCAGCAAAAAAAAGCAAAGTTGGAGGTATGGCTCAAGCAGTAAAGCACCAGCTTTGTGAACATGAGGCCCCGAGACCAAAACCCAATGTTTGCCTTTTTTTTTTTTAATTAAGAAACAAGCCAAACAGAAATAGCATTGATTCAGATTGGCAAAATCAGGGAAGGCTTTCTCTAAGAAGGAATACTGCAACTGAATTTCAAAGACCTTTGAAGAGCCAGCTGGTGGGGACTGAATGTGGCCTCCAAAATTCAGATGTTGGAAACTCTACAAGACACCCCCCCAACCCTTTGTGTGATGGTATTGGAAGGGTAAGGTCATTTGGAAATGATAAGATTAGATAAAGTTGCAAGAGGGGAACCCTCATATATAGAGCCCTCATGGATGTTAATAGTGTCCTTATTAATGTCACTGGAGAATTTGCCTTTCTCTACTCTCTGCCACATGGTATGACAACAGAGATGGGAAGTGTGCAACCCGGAGGGAGGGGGGGCATCCATCACAACCTGAGCATGCTAATGGTCTGGATCTACAGCATACAGAACATCAAGAAATAAAATTTATGTTATTGATAAGCCTGAGTAACTAGGCTTATAGGTTTGAGCCACTGGCACCTGACTACTTTGTATTTTTAAGTAAAATACTGCGTGTCAGACTTAAAAGTTTCTCTGCCTCTCTCTTTCTCTTTGTCTCCCTCTCTGTTTTTGTGTGCATCCTGGGGCTCGAATTCAGGGCCTGGGTGTTGTCCCTGAGCTTCTGTGATCAAGATTAGAACTTTACTACTTGAGACACAGCACTACTTTTGGCTCTTTTGGTGGTTAATTGGAGAGGAGAGTCTCACAGACTTTCCTGCCCAGGCTTGCTTCAAACCTCAGTCTTCAGATCTCAGCCTCCGAGTAGCTAGGATTACAGGCATGAGCCACTTTGCCTGGCTCCTACTTTATTTTTTAAAGATAGGATAAATTATTTTTTGTTGTCTCCATGCCCACCACTCTGTAGGCCATAAACACCTCAAGTTTGATTCTGGTCCTGCTTACATGCAGGTTCTAGACCCAGTCTCTAACTAGCTGCCAAAATATTGACTTGAATGAACTAACTTAACATGACCCATTCTGCTATGACCTCTGTAACTTTTCAACTGCTAGCATAATTCAGGTTAAAACTTCTCCATCCAAGGGAAAATAATGTATATTGCAGATTATTAGCAGGGTATGGTGACAGTCTGGAGCGAAGCAATCTGGGACTGTGTTATCCAGATTAAAGCAAAGGGCTTTAATTACCCAAACACGAAGTAGCTGAGTTCTCCATGAGGAGGGGTGGCGTGGGGGGAGGTGGAGGGAGGATATTAATAAATTGAGGACCATTTTCCAAAGCCCACAAGGCAGGAAAATAGAAGGCGCTTTTATCCTGAACAGGACTGGAAATGGACCCTAGAGTGTTCTGTGGGTAAGCCACTAAGTGAAAAACTAATAACATAATTGTATTCTACAACCTCGTGGGACAGGATAAAACCAAAGGGGGAGAAAAATAATGCATGCACTCGTTTTACTTTTAAAGGGAAATACGATAAATGTAGACACCATTTAAGAGACAGTTAAAAATGAAGAATTTAAAAAAAATCAATAACCCACAAGAGCACCTTACTTAGTGTGTTGTCTGTGTAGCCATAAAAAGCATATACTGGCTGGCTTCTAGCTACTCGGGAGGTTGAAATCTGAGGATCGTGGTTGGAAGCCAGCCCTGGTAGGAAAGTCCATGAGGCTCTTACGTCCAAGCAACTACAAAAGAAAAAAAAAGCCAGAAGTGGAGCTGTGGCTCAAGTAGCAGAGCACTAACTTTGAGCAACAAATCTCAGGGACAGTGCCTGGGGCCCAGAGTTTAAGCCCTAGGTCCAGCAAAAATTAAAAAAAAAAAAGAAACATATGCTAGAGAAGAAAACTATCACATATATATGAGAGGTAGGAGATGAAAACAGAGAGTCCAAAATCTCTAGTCTAGATGCTATGAATTACCAAGGGGGTAGGGGAAGAGGTAGGATCCCTACCAATTGATAGTTTCTGGGAAGAAAATAAATGACAACAACAACAAAAAGGAAAAAAAAAAACTTTAAGATCATCTCACCAATGTCTCCTGAGTCAATAAAAGAGATTATTTAATGTGTCAAACAGAGAAAGATACTCAGAGAATGACAAAAATACTTGAATGTTGTGGAGAAAAAGGATTTGATTACAAATAGAAAGGGGTTGAATTATCCCTGTTCCAAGCCAGCCCAGGCAGAAAAAGTCCTGTGACTCTTATCTCCAATGAGCCACTCACTAGAAAACTGGAAGCGGTAGCTGAGGTAGTAAAACACTCGCCTTGAGCAAAAGAGCTCAGGCGCAGTGCCAAGGTCCTGAGTTTAAGCCCCAGGACCAACAAATATAGGTAAATAAAGGAATAAATAAATATATCACGGTCTCTGCCTTGTCTCCTTCCTTCACTAGTTCCCTCCCTCCCTAGACATATCTGTCTAGTCCATCCTTATAGCGTGGACTCCCTAGCACAATTCCTGATGCAGACAAGATGGTCAATAAATGTGGGTTAAAACAATAGAATCTCGGGGCCGGGAGTTTGGCCTAGTGGTAGAGTGCTTGCCTAGCATGCACGAAGGCCCTGGTTCTATTCCTAGGTAACACATACATAGAAAAAAGCCAGAAGTAGTGCTGTGGCTCAAGTGGTAGAGCTCTAACCTTGAGAAAAGTCCAAGGACAATGCGTAGGCCCTGAGTTCAAGCCCCAGGACTGACAAAACAAAACAAAAACAATAGAATCTCTCCTCCTTAGACTTTTCCCTGTATTTCTATAGGTATCTTTGCTGAGTCTCTTCTGAATTGGAGAAGTGCCTACCATTAGCTGACAGAACGGTCTATCAATAATATTCCTTTGCATTTCTTTCTCCCTTGGGGAGTTCTCTGCTAATCTGTGTGTGCATAAATATTTAAATTTCCTCTTAGGTTAAATCCACTTTTCCATTATCACAGATCTTCCTTTTTCCTTGCTAATTTTAGTAAGATGATCAAACCTAGAGAAGACTAAGTATTTCAGGCATAGAACAATTATCCCTTGTATTCTGTGACAGAGGTCGGATCAGTAGTGATGCACTCTCACAAGCAAAAAAACCCCAAAACACTATATCATATATATCCTTTTATATATGCTATATATTATATATATGTAAAACAGGATATTCCTGGCACTGCATTCCAACTTCTCAGAGTAGAAATCACCATTTCTGTGAAAATTTTCTATCATAGTTTCTCATTTATTATTAAAAAAAATCTACATTAGCGGGTGATGACTTGACATCATTTCAGAATGACTGAAGGACTTTACCCCTAGAGTTTCTGAATCAGCATTATACAACAGATAATATATTATTATTTTTATATATACAATTTTAATATTACATCCCCATATAATAATATTGGGCTACTAATTATAATCATATTTGTTCACTTTCTTATGTTCTAGCTTTGAGAAAGTCCTTCTTGGACATGATAATTTGGGCAGTTTTTGTTGTTATTTTTCAGTCCTGGGACTTGAACTCTGGGCTTCGGCACTGTCCCTGATCTCCTTTTGCTCAAGGCTAGCACTTAACCACTTGAGCCACAGCACCACTTCCTACTTTTTCTGTGATTTATTGGAGATAAGAGCCACACAGACTTTTTCTGCCCAGGCTGGCCTTGAACAGTGATCCTCAGATCTCAGCCTACTGAGTAGCTAGGATTACAGGGGTTGAGCCACTGGCACCTGGCAGTTTTAAAAAAAGAAATGTCTGTGAGCTAAACCAAATAACATCTGCAAATCACACATGGTTCTGGGGTTAAAAGAGTGGATTTCTAATCCTAAAATCTCTCAAACTCCTCAGAAGAACCGTGACATGTGGGTTACTGTATTTGCCAGGGAAGCTGGGAACGTAGTTTTTTTTTTCCCCACAAAGTATGTTGTTACCATGAATAAACTCTGGATTCTTCTGCTAAGCAGTGAAAGAAACCATACACCTAAATGAGGGAAGATGCTGAGAGACTTCCACAGATATCAGCTTTTCAGCAATTTCCTTCCTTCCTGCTCTTGAATGATCCCAGGAGGTTTATGGATCAAGCCATTAGCTTCAGTGGGGTGATTTGTCCTGTTTATTATGTAAGTATGCTAAATGAAAGGTCTATAGTCTTCAGGCCAAGTTCAGTATAAGATAGATTGGGATGGAGCAGACAAACAGGAACGGCGTGCTACCCTTTTTCAGGTAGGCCAATTTCAGCTGGAGTTCCTCCTTTTCCTGGGACTTGCATGATATGACTGATACACTTCTCCCTGGTCTCAAGCTAAGCAAATGTCTTGGAAGTCATTAGATGGGAATTACTTTGGGAAATATCCTTGAAGTCAAAAGCTGTATAGACCCGGTACACATTTTCTCATTTTCCTGTCACAGGCTTGTCTTACATGAAGAGTCGATTATATTCATTTTAAGCCCAGAAAGAGAAGGAGATAATCTACCAGTGATGATGTAATGGTTATTGATGGAGATTGATTAAGCCTTCAGGACCCTCTGACTGTTTTTTTTTTCTCCCTGATTTTAGGTTTAAAGAATTCCCCATAAATGCTATCAGTATCACACATTCAATCAGAACAGAGGTAGAGCCAGTATCAGGTTTTCTGTAGTTCTTAGGGCTCGGCATTCCCTGTCTATTTCACCTAGAATTGAGTTCCTTCCACTTTTATGACGGTCAAGGGCATAGTTGGTAGTTATGATATTCAATGCGTATCCTATGAAATGAGAAAAACTGAGAGGGTAGGAGATGGGTTGGGAGAGATGAGGAGAATGATAAAAGGGGTTGACATCCATCCAGATGTCTTGTATTTAAAAAGTGATTCACACAAAGGTAACCCCCTTTGTATAAAACTACTTAAAGTTAATAAACATATAATTAACACTAAAAAAGAGGATGTTTTGATATCTAAGGAAAACAATAACCTAATAATCTTATTAATGATTAAATGAATAATATATGTTTAAAAAAACGATGCCACAGTACTGTGAAATATATGTAATTACTCAATTTCAATAAAGAAATCTTTAAGCCAGATGCCAGTGGCTCACTGTCATCCTAGCTACTCAGGAAGCTGAGATCGGAGGATTGTGGTTCAAAGCCAGCCTGGGCATGAAAGTCCGTGAGACTCTTATCTCCAGTTAACCATTGGAAAACCAGAAGTGGCTTTGTGTGCTTTTATTTCATCCGAGGCCTTCCAGTTTCGTAAGAACCAGCGCCTGTGTTTCAGTCTAGTGCATCTCACTGGAGATTCATCCTTCATCTCTCTATAAGTGAGAAATGCCTTACCCCATGGCTTCAGAAGACAACTTGTCCTCACCCTCACATTTCAAAGCATGAATTGGGTACAAAATATTTTTCCCTCTGCCAATCCAGAAATATCATTTATTTATATTGCATTTGCCCTCAGCTGTACATGGATAAGTTTGTGAATCAAATCTTAATTCCGATTTTGAAGGCCAAAACAACAAGATCTTAAATAACTGCCTGTGCGGGATGGATATTGCTTTGGAGTTGATATATGAGGAAATAGAGACCTACGGCTTGTCTGAAGTTTATTATCATCTTTTCACACAGAGAGTAGTCTTCAGCTTTGAGAAATTCCCGGGGGGAGGTTGAGGGGCTTTGATTATCAGCAGTCCCGGGAGTCAGGATTAATGACATTAGTCCCATAGGGCATTAGAACACTGTACATACCATAGCTGTTTCAGTTCCGGGCTCCTTCTGCCTTTTGGATCTGCCATTCTGACCTTCATGCTCATGGCTGCTTCATCAGCTGGAGATAACTTCCACCCCTCCAGCCTTATGTTTGCACTGTGGACAAGAAAGGAAGAAAGCAAGAATGAGGAGGAGTTGGCACAGGTATGAAGAAAGCAAACAGTACCCAGACACGGCCAGTCGTCTTGCATCTGTATTCCCACAGCTTGTACTTGTCACACAGCTGCTCTAGTTGCAAGAGAGGCTGGGAGGTGATAGGTGTTTTTAGACAACACACTGTCTTGCTGCAAATCAGAGTCCTGACTCTCAAAGGTAAAGAAGTGAAGGCACAAAAGCATCCACAATAAGTAGCTCTCCTAAACTACCTCATTCTTCAGGGAACTAACTCCCTCTGGCAAAGAGATGGTAGCCACATAAACCTCAAGGATTTGTTCTTCCATGTTGTTGTGTGGGGTCAGTTCTCTGTCTTCCGTAGGTTCCAGTTGTGCTCTTGTCTTGGTACTAAAGGTTAGACTTTATGTCCTAATAGTCATTAATTGTGACTATTATTCCTAATAGTCCTAATAATATAGCTCAAAATAATAATTCTTTTTTTCCATTTTGTTGGTTATGGGACTTGAACTCAGGGCCTGGTGCTGTCCCTGAGTTCTTTATCCTTCAAGGCCAACACTCTACCACTTTGAACCATGGTGCCACTTTCAATTTTCCGGTGGTTGATGGGAGATACGAGTCTCATGGTCTTTCCTGCCCTAGCTGGCTTCAAACTGTGGATTCTCACATCTCAGTCTCCTGAGTAGCTAGGATGACAGGTGTGAGCCATGTTTGCCTGGCTAAAATAATAGTTCTTTTAACTTCTAAGTAATCCATCCCCTTCTTTTGTCCAATATCTGTCACTGTGTCTACCTTTCCCCTTCTCTCTCCGTGTCTCTAACTCTCCCTTGTCTCCTCTTTCTTCCTCTCCATCTCTCTTTGTCTCAGTCTCTCTCTCTCTTGCACGCAAGCACACGTACACACACACACACATACACACACACACTTCAATATCCAGGTGCTAATGACAGTGATGATGATCAATCATCATCATGAGGTCTTTGTCAGAGGCGAGGTGAGATGATTATCTAAAGGACTTCAGAGACAGTACAGATGACCAAGGAAGTATATGACCCGCTAAAGCACAATTGATGAACGGTACAGTTGCCCCATTTAGCAAGGCAAAACAGAAGATGCCAGTTAAAATTTGAATTTCTGCTATGTAATGCCGCCATTTAGTATCACCCAAAATATATTGGTACCAATTGCATGAAACATAATGATATCAAGATGTATTTGCTATTTACCTGAAGTTCATATGAAACCGAGGTATCGTGGCCACCCTCTGAGGAAAAAATAGTGCCATACCACCATGGCATTCCCTCATGACATTGTGCCCAGAGCAAAAGTTATTTATTTCAACCACTGGAATGTTTCCATCAACCTCCAGTTTGAGAACAGCTGTCTAAATGTTGCTGGAGGCTCATCAATCAATCTAGCTAAAAGCTGAAGATTCTTTTTTGGTAACAAATTACAATAATTTTAATATTTCCTAGAGCGCAGAACCCCCCACCCCCAGGGTACCTGGCTAGGTTTCAAGCATCTGAAATTCATAGAAATTGTGCAAAAAAAAATTGTGCAAGATGAGCAGTGCTGTAATCCTAACTATAGGGGAGGCAGAGATTGAGAGAATCCACAGTTCTAAAGCCAGCCCAGATAAAATGTTCATCAGATCATCATCTCATTATATAACTGGGTGGAGTGGGATATGTCTGTCGTCCTAGCTATGGCAGGAAACATACAATAGGTAGATTATGGCCTAGGCCAGCCTAGGCAATAAGCTCATGCCTACATTCTAGCTACTCAAGAGGCTGAGATCTGAGGATTATGATTCAGAGCTAGCCAGGACAGACAGATTTTTAAGACTCTTATCTCTGGTTAATCAATAAAAAAAAGCCAGAATGAGAGATATGGTTCAAGAGGTACAGCATCATGACTACATCCCAAGACACACAGGGGGTTAGTGAGGGAGTTCTGTACTGTTCCTTTGAATCCTGAAAGTCAGAGTAACCTTGACCAAGTCAGAGGCAGGGCCAGCAAAGACCTCCTGACATCCCCATCCCAAGCTTTCTCCATCTACCCTCACCTCTCTTCTTCATCATCTCCCTTCCCCAGTTTTTTGATTCCAGAAATACTAGACTCCTTCTACCAAAATGTGAGTTTCACACAGCCAATTATCACCTAAAAAGGATTTTCTAAATTGGTGCTTGGGGGAGAGTCAAATCCCGGGCTGCAGTATGTCTTCACACCAGACTTCAATAGTTTGTCAGTTATCGGTTGAAGAAAACTACTTTCCCGCTGGTTCCCATCACTACGAAAGTTCTTCCTGCCTTGATTTTGGAAGCAAATCAAGTTTAAGGAATCCATAGAATACTCGACTATTTTCAAAGCATTATGTGCATTGGGATTAGATTGCATATACATATATACATATGCATATATACGCACACAGACACATACATATGTCACTGAAGACTATTTGGTAGATTATCAGTATTTGTAAAATAAATGAAGGCAAGTTTTTTTTTCCCACTTAAAGTATTAGGGAGTGGTAGAACAATAGTTGTGAGCACAAAAGCTCAAAGACAACGCCAAGGCCTTGAGTTCAAGCTGACCAAAAAAATTATATATATATATATATATATATATGGGAATAATCTTCATTCAGTAAAACACCTTTTTGAGGTGGAGATTTCTGAGAATTTGGACAAATGCTTGTAGCTGTATAAACTTTATCATAATTGAGACACAGATCAGAACAGGCGTAGTGATGCATGCCTATAATCCCAGGATGTAGAAAATTTACATCTGGCCTATATCACCTTAAACAAGCATGGGTGTTGTTTTTGTTGGTGATGGGCTCATACAAAATATTGGGACTAAAGCCAGGTGCTGGTGGCTCACACCTATAATCCTAGATATTCAAGAGGCTGAGATCTGAGGATCAAGGTTCAAAGCTCACCTGGGCACTAACATCTGTAAGACTCTTATCTCCAATTAACCACTAGAAAATCAGAAGTGGCGCTGTGGCTCACGGAGTAGAATGGTAGCCTTGAGCTGAAGAGCTCAGGGACAGCACCCAGGCCCAGAGTTCAAGCCCCATGACTGACGACAAAACAAAACAAAAAAAACCCAAAAAATATCTTGGGAGCAAATAGATTTTTTTTGGAAATCATTTCAAAGCCTTTTTGAATTAATGCAGACTATAAAACTTTTCTATCTATTGCATTTATTTAGAGCACTTTAAAAGTAGCTCTTCTGCTTCAAAATCAGTAGCTCTCTATCCTGGCTGTACATTTCAACCACTTGGAGTACTTTTTAAAAAATACCTTTGTCTGGGCCTCATCCCAGTCCAGGCCAGTTAATTCAGAATCTTTAAGGGTGAGACTTGGCCTTGATTTAAGAAAAAAAAAAGGGGGGGCCTCTTCAGGTGATTCACAAATGCAACCAACACTTGAGAACCACTGTTCTAAATGTGTTACAATGGATTCCACAAATAATACCTGTAAGTGGTTTAAAACTCCAGTCTTGGATGGTACTAGCTGCATGCATTAAAACGCAGCATTTTCTAAGATGTCTTTCTTCTTCTTCCTCTCCTTCTTCTTCTTCTTCTTCTTCTTCTTCTTCTTCTTCTTCTTCTTCTTCTTCTTCTTCTTCTTCTTTCTCTTCCTCTTCCTCCTCCTCCTCCTCCTTCTTCTTCCTTTTCTTCCTCCCCCCATCCTCCTTTTCCTTCTCCTCCACTTCCCCCTTCCCCTCCTCCCCCTCCTTACCCCTCCTTAGAAGGGTCTAACATATTCATACTGTAGAGCTGTAAATTCCCTTGCCCATCTACCCTCATCTCCCTCCACTCTTGTCCACTGGCCCAACCAGCTTTTGTAGCCAAGACACATTCCAAGTTTCATAATTGTCATGAAGAAGCCAAAAGGAGTCACTAGCAAAACAGTGATAAATCTTCTTATGATCAAAGGTATCTAAGAGCCCTTCCTACTGGGGCTACAACTCTTAACTGGCTCATCCTCCACTGGAGAGAAGAAAAGGGCCATTATCACAGTAAAGTCATTGTACCCCGCCCCACAAAAGGGAGACCCTTTAAAGTCCACCTGTCATTCTTCTGCTTCCCTGGTTCCCCTGACAAACTTGTCACAAGCTGTCATTTCTTTCCTTGCAGCTAAACCATGGGTGGATTCTCCTGCCAACCCAACAAATGCGTAAGAAAAACTAACCGGGAAGCAATTCAGCGTATTGATTCAAGTGTTTTCACAGTATCAGAAAAAGATGAGATAAAGCAGCCAAATCAACTGACTGTATCTACATTTTTTTACAACTTTTCATTATTTTTTAGGTTAAATTAGCAAATGAGGGCGGTACCCAAGCACCTCTTATAAGAGTGGGGCCTTCATGGGCCAGCCACCTCTTTTTCTTTTTTGCCAGTCCTGGGGCTTGAACTCAGGGCCTGAGCACTGTTCTTGGGCATTCCTCGAGGCTAGAGCTCTACCACTTGAGCCACAGCACCACTTTTGGCTTTTTTCTGTGTATGTGGTACTGAGGAATTGGATTTCGTGCGTTCTAGGCCAAACTCCCTGCCCAACCAATCACCTCTCATAATACTGTATATATATTATATGTCATGTATATAAATATCTTGAGGGCGGGGCCTTCAGGGACCTCTAACAGGCTCCATCTCTTGATACTCTTTTTTTTGTTGTCGGGATAATGTATAATTTGTCAGGTAGTAGGTGCATTACTTCTCACGCATTGATATCCCTTCTCATGTTTTTGTCCCCATTTCCCTTCCCCCACCCCCTCCCAATCATCTTGTTTCCCCCCCCTTCCCTTTCCTATTTCAAATAAACAAATATACAATATATGACAATTAAATTCCACCATAAGGTTTGGGACAGAACATTCAAAATATACTAATGACAAATCAAAAATTACACTGTGCTCGAGTATTCCCTTCAGCCCTTAATAGCATACGATTCGCCATAATAGTAGCTGGGCAGCCCATCTTTAACTTGATTTTGAGCAAGCAAGAAGCTTATCACGAGATGATCTCATTGCTCAGAGCTTTGGTAAGCTGAAAACTAGACATCCATCAGCCTTTAGTTCCAAATTCTGAATGATGCTAAACCCTCCTTGTATGAAAGAATACAAAATAACAATCACTAGAGTTTTGCAGAAGAAAAAGCCAGCAGTGGTTCAATCTTTAGAGACCTTCGATGGATCTGTATCAAACCCAGGTGCTGATATCAACAATTCCTTTTAGCAGTGTCTCCAGCCTGAATAGACTCAGAGGGCTATTTTTAAAAAGCCCTTTGTTCTTGTGCCTGCTCTACGTGGCAGCCACTAAAAATATTAGTAAGTGGAAATGGTGCTGAGCCACAAATATGATGAGCTTTCAATTCCGGGAGGCACAAGGTGACAGACTGCCATGAAGTTGCTTTGCATTCTCCTTATATCCTGCAGAGATCCAGCTTTAAAGAAGAAAACACTGGTATTTTAAATCCCAGCTTGGCATTTAAGTGTTAAGTCATTCTGTTACTTTGGCATCATTTAAATAGCCTTAAAAATAAAGGATTAAAAAAATCCCAGATTGTAATACACATCACAGAAGCTTTAGCATAGATGCTTCAAGCCCAGGGGAAATTATATCCATTGCAAATTATTTACCTGATAGAGTTTTTATTTCTGCATCCCCCCCCTAGTTGTAACTTCTCTGCAGTTGTACTGGTAACAGGTCAGAGGTTCTCATAACTTCATTATCAGGGAAAAACAAGTAATGGATCATTGTGTGGGGGGGAGGGGGAATAATTTAACCAAGGAAGATAAGAGTTGGCTAACAAGAGTTGTTCCCAAACCAAATTCACCAACTTATTCTTGTCAGGAAAACCAGGTGCAGTGGTTAACCATCTGACTTGGGTACACCATTATAATATTTAAAAATAGTCAGCCTAAGCATACTATAACTACTTTAGGAGAGGAGCAGCAGTACTTAATGAAGTTAAATATGCACACGTTGTAATGACCCAGCAATTCCATTCCCAACAGAAACACATGCTCGGAAAAAAAAAAAGACAACACGCGAAAACCTGTACAAGAATACTCAAGGCAGTCTTCTTCTTAGTCTCTAACTAGAAACAATTCAATGTCCATTACCAGAAAGTGAATGTATACCTTGTGAGAGAAGTCTCACAGTAGAATAGTACACAGCAACAAAAATGATCACGCTGCCACAATCCGGTTAAATCCTAAACACACGGTATTGAGGGAAAAATGCTACATCAGGCACCACAGGGGATACATTTCACGATTCACAAACAGCAGGTATAGCGGTTCATACTTAGGAAATGAAACTATAAAGAGCCAGGCACCAGTGGTTCACACCAGTATTTCTAGCTATTCAGGAGGGTGAGCTCTGAGGATCACAATCAGAAGGCAGCCCAAAGTTTTCGAGACTCATCTTTCCAAGAACAGCAAAGAATGGCAAAATGGAATGGTGGTGATCTTCAGGGAAACAGGAGTCAGGTGCAGGAGGATTGTAGAAGTTGGCTCTTGTGCTGGCTAAGCAAGGCAAACACGAATGTATTCTCCTATTGATACCTGAATGCGAGTGCTATATATTCATTGGACATTACAACATTTTCAAGCAAACAAGAATTAAAAGTTGGGAGTAATGTATTCGGGATTTCTTGACAAGGTTGTTTTGCACTGTATGTTGCTGTGAACACAAATCCAGTGGGCAGCTATGTCTGGGGGAAAAAAAATCCACTTGAAAAAGAAATAAACCCAACTTAATGCTTGCTCTCTGTGATTTCATTTTTTAAGTTTTAATTGTTGTTATAAAGGTGATACATGGAGGGTTTACAGTTACATAAGTAAAAACTTCCTTCCTTCCTTCCTTCCTTCCTCCCTCCCTCCTTTTTCTTTCTTTTGGACAATGTCACCTGATACCACTTTTTAAATGCATGGAAACAGGCAAGAATTAGAACATGGAAATCTAGGAGAGAGAGAAAGAGAGAGGGGGGGGAAGAGGGAGGGAAGGAGAGAGAGAGAGAGAGAGAGAGAGAGAGAGAGAGAGAGAGAGAGAGAGAGAGAGAGAGAGAGAGAGGAAGATCACACAGTCCTTTATTCAAAAGAAAGAAAATAGAAATAATGTCTAATGCCAGGGGCTCAACAGCTGGCAGGAGGAACTCCCCTGGAGAGGTGGGTCCAGACAACAGGACCTGACAGGAGTGGGGTGGGGGGAGAAAAAAGGGCTCAGTTCAAAGCTCATAAAATCACAGGGAATCAGACTGCCTGAGAGGAGAACTGGCTGTGGCCTAAATTATGCAGGTTTGGCAAACAGCACAACAGAAATGGCATAAGGAAACTCACTAAAAACTGGAAGAAAACGAGGAGAAACAGTACTACAGGGCTGGGAACATGGTTTAGTGGTAGAGTGCTGGCCAGGCATGCATGACACCCTGGGTTCGATTCCTCAGGGTCACATACACAGAAAAAGCCGGAAGTGGTGCTGTGGCTCAAGTGGTAGAGTGCTAGTCTTAAACATAAGAAGTTCAGGGACAGTGTCCTGTATATTTCTTGATGTTAGCAGGATAGCAGCAGCCATAGTATATGCTCCTTTGAGCTAGTGGCCTCAAATTATCTGCTTCATCACCATCTGACCCCACAAGAAGAGTGTATGGGCAGCCATTTAGCTGAATTCTCAGTCTAGAACCCCAGCACAGCTGCCGTCTTTTTTTGGATCACCCACAGGCAACATTGACTCCTGTTTTCTTTCTTCATTGTCAAATTGAGGTCACAGACTTCTAAATTTGCTTTGCTGTCCTGGCATACAGAGCCATATCAGTTCAAGACCACAAGAAATTCTTTCCATTAAAAATGTCTACTTTGGGGCCTCATATCTAAAATATATCAACAACTCAAAAAATTGAATCACTCCAAAACTAACCTCCAAAGTAACAACCATCCCATTAAAAAATGGGCCAAAGACTTAAAGAGAGTCTTCTCTGAAGAAGAAACAAAAATGGCCTATAGACACATGAAGAAATGCTCAACATCTCTGGTCATAAAAGAAATGCAAATCAAAACAACTCTAAGATTCCACCTCACTCCAGTTAGAATGGCCAGGATCAGGAAAATGAATAACAACAGATGCTGGAGGGGATGTGGCCAGGAGGGATCACTACTACACTGTTGGTGGGAGTGCAAACTCGTTCAACCACTGTGGGAAGCAGTGTGGCAGTGCCTCAAAAGGCTAAACATAGAACTCCCCTATGACCCAGCAATTCCACTACTTGGCATTTACCCAACCACCCAGAAACAAGGACATACTAAATCCACTAGCACAACAATGTTCATTGCAGCACTATTTACCATAGCAAAGATATGGAACCAACCTAGATGTCCCTCAGTTGATGAGTGGATCAACAAGTTGTGGTATTTGTACACAATGGAATTCTACGCTGCTGTCAGAAAGAATGACATTGCCCCATTTGTTAGGAAATGGAAAGACTTAGAAAAAATCATATTAATGAAGTAAGCCAGACTCAAAGGAACTTAGGCTCAATGGTTTCCCTCATTCGTCATAATCAGTAGAAACCTTGGGCTCTACTAGCAGAGATCTGCAATAGAGCAAAATCTTGATACATAAGGCCTTGTGAAGCTAATTGAAAGGACCTCCAGGATATTGAAACAAAAGCCATATAATGAGTGATTGTTGTCCTTAATGTACTATGTTGTCTCTCATCTCCTTTGCTGTCCCTTGGTTATCTCATATTGGTATAGTATCTCACTTTGTTATCTGATATATTGAATTTATTTGTATTTGGATATTTGAAATTTGATAGGGAAGGGGGGAAAACCAAGACGGGTGGGGGGTGTAGCGGGGGAGGGAAATGGGTACCAAGACATGTGAAAGGGTATCAATGTATGTGAATTAATGCACCTTCTATCTGGCAAATATCATGTAACCCTTTTACTAATTACAATAAAAAAAATAAAAATGTCTACTTTGGGCCAGGTGCCAGAGGCTCAGGTCTTGTCATCCTAGCTACTCAGGAGGCTGAGATCTGGGCATCAATGTCCAAGGCAGCCCAAGCAGAAAAATCCACAAGATTCCATCTCCAATTAACCAGTAAAATACTGGACAGGAGTCATGGCCCAAGTGACAGAGTACCAATTGTACATAGTGTAAAGCCAAGAGTGTAAGTTCCACGCTCTGGCAGAAAAGAGAACAGAAAATATCTATTCTTTAATTTAAACACATTTGCGTGATAGTATTTTATCTTTCAGCTTATGTAACTTGGGCAGTTTCAAGGGTTTTCATGATTGTATTTTAGAAAAACAAATTCACTGGTTCTTTCCTTTGTCTTCTATGGGTGGATTTGAACACTGTCATGGGAAAGTTTTATTTTTTGAGCCACTGCTGGGTGTGAGGAATTTTCCCTTTTTTTGTATATTATTAAAATGACATTGCCAAGTGCTCTCCTCTTTTTCTTCCTCCATACCCTGGAATTAGGAGTTACACTCAGTGGGTGAGGTGAGTAGGAAGAAAAGTGAGGACAGGCAGAGGTGTGGGTGGATCTATAGAGTGGCTATATTTTCAACTTGAAAGCTCTGGCTGAGACACTATGGGAGCAGAGCAAAGATGTCACTTTCCCAGTTAAAATAAGATTTTGATGCTAAACACTTTTCCATCGCTATTTATTTATGCATCAAATAAAAACGGAGACGTTCATGCTCCATTTCTTTTAAGATAAAAGTCATAATGTCAAGCTGGGAGACATTCAAGAAGTGGGGTGGGGGGGAAATATTCAGAGAAATCCCCCTCAAAAAAAAAAGAAAGAAAAGAAATCCCTAATGCTTTAATATAACATAGCACATTTGATCTGTAGAAAAAAACTTCACAGATCAAAACCAAATGGGCCTAGATTTTGCTTTTGTGTCAGTCACTGACATCTTAGAGGGTCTAGAAAAGTGATGAACAGTATTTCATGCCCAGGAAAACGCACATAGGGGAATACTTCATTATGCTATCAGAAGATTCAGAGATCTGGGGAACATCATTGAAAATTAATTCCACAGTGGGGCTACACTATGACACTTCCACACATACACCTAATATACACATGTATTAAATTTACCCACTGTAACACTACTTTTTTTTTGCCAGTCCTGGGGCTTGAACTTAGGTCCTAGGCATTGTCCCTGAGCTTATTTTGCTCATGGCTAGCACTCCCACTTGAATCATAGCACCACTTCCAGTGTTTTCTGTGTATGTAGTATTGAGGAATCAAACCCAGGGCTTCATGCATGCAAGGCAAGCACCCTACCACTAAGCTACATTCCCAATCCTGTAGTTCTTTCCCTTTTTCAACTTTTTAGTAAGTTTCCTTATGCTATTTCTACATATACACATGTATTCCATATAAACAATATATCACATATATAATATAATGCTATATAGCAATAATATGCATTAATAACCATTAATATCAATTGTATCATATAATAATGCCAGTACTGGGACTTGGACAGGGCCTGGGTGTTGCCCTTTAGCTTTTCCACTCAAGGGTTGGTGTTCTACCATTTGAGCCACACCTCTACTTCTGACTTTTTGGTGACTTATTTCATGTCAGAGTCTCACAAATTTTCCTGCTCAGGCTGACTTCAAACCACCATCCTGAATAGCTAGGATTACAGCTATGAACCACGGGTGCCGGCTAAGCCAGTACCTCTTAAATGTGGCAGAGGTAAGGAAAGGAAGAGAGTTCAAGAGTTGTGTGATTCAAGTATTTCTGAGATTTTGCCCCTAAGGAAGGATCCACTTCCTTTAAGACTTTGCCATGAAGCAAATGAGTGAAATTTCCACCGTGATAACCCAAAAAGCCTTTAAAGAGGGTCAGAATACAAAGGCTAGACAGGAGAAAGGGGACTGTCTCACAGGCAAATGACAGATTGAGATGATCTGATTTATGAGATCCGTTTTTTCTTCATGCAGTCTATTTTATTGGGGGGAGGGAGGGGAAGAGCTAGGGAAGAGGAGTAATGGAAAAAGGAAAGTTGAAGAAAATGGAGTAATTCTTTCAAACGTCCACAGAGAATGAGTAGTAATTTCAGGATTCAAACTCCCATGTCTTTTTTTTTTTCTGATTCAAATTCCTGATTCCTCTGTTGTACTAACTCTGCGTTTCTCACAGTTAGAGAGAGGTGCTGGCTGGTACAGAGAAGTAAGGATGGGCCATGTAACCCTCGGTTTAAACTACGTATCGGTTGGATAGCATCCAAATCAGGATAGACAGATGGGGGCTCTCTATTCTTGTTACAGATATTCTGGAATACCGACAGCCCAATCACTCCACCCAACTCACCCGAGCAGCATCTACATTCCTGGCATCATGGGAGATAGATAAATCAGTCTTCAAGTTGGCTCACAAGGAACTGTTGAGAAGAAGCTTCCTTGGCCTCTCTTTACAGTGAATTATTAAAGACGAAGCTGCCTGCTATATATACACGCATATAGATGGAGCTCATTTTAGACTTTTCATTCACATCAGACAGATACAGGGAGATGCATGGATGGATGGTATATGAAACAATAGTTGGGAGGCTGAAATTTCTTTAAAAAAATAGTTCAAGTCGGGCAAGGTGGCTCACATCTGTAATCCTAGCTACTCAGGAGGCTGAGATATGAGGATCATGGTTCAAAGCCAGCCCAGGCACTAAAGACTGTGAAACTTTGATCTCCAATTAACCACTAGAAAAGGGGAAGTGGGACTGTGGCTCCAGGGGTAGGGTGATAGCCTTGAGCTGAAGAGCTCAGGGATAATGCCCAGGCCCAGAGTTCAAGTCCCATGACCCCCCCCCACATACACACACACAAAAGTTCAGATGTTGGAGATGCTCTGATATGGCCCCAGATTGCAGGCACGCATGTGTCTCTGGGCTATCTCTCCTCAGCATTACCCTCAAGCAGGTCTAAGCCTTCACAGACTGATGTCCAGCACAGTTATGCCTGCAAGTTGTTTTAAGACCCTGGAAGATGCTGAATGTTAAGCATTTGGACGAAGAAAAACAGCACTTTGATGTCAGCAACTGTTACTGGCTGCCAGCCACTGCCCTTCTCACCTGAGAGGCTCAAAAACATTCTTAAGCAATCGCTGCTTGGTGTCAAGAGCATAATGGAACTCTCCATCCCCAGTACATTTTGCCCCAAACAGGTTTCATTTCCTAGAAAGGAGGTGTAAAAAGGTGAAACTTCTGACTGCCGTGAGAAAAAAAAAGATATATCAGAACAAAATACATGCTCAAGAAATCAATTTTGACTGGTGCTGGTGGCTCAAGCCTGTCATCCTAGTGACTCAGGAGGCTGAGATCTGAGGACTGAGGCTCAAAGGCAGCCCATGAAATTCTCATCTCCAGTAAACCTCCAGAATACTGGAAGTGGGGCTGGAGCTCAAAGTGGTAGAGTGCTAGCCTCGAGCTGGAGATCTCAGGGACAATGCACAGGCTCACTGTTTAAGCCCCATGACCACCACCAACAACAAAAAAGAAAGAAAGAAAGAGAGAGAGAGAGAGAGAGAGAGAGAGAGAGAGAGAGAGAGAGAGAAAGAAAGAAAGAAAGAGAGAGAAAGAGAGAAAGAAAGGAAGAGAGAAAGAAAGAGAGAAAGAAAGAAAGAGAAATCAATTTTATCTGTCATTGAACAAGAGTACTGTCTCTCTGAGTCCATTTCCCACATCTGGCTTCTGATCTTTATCCAGGGCTACCTGAAATTCTCAGATAGATGATTAATAGACAATGAATTTCCTGGACCTCAACGAGGCATTCCTTACCATAATGAATGTACAGAGACTTTTCCACACGTTTTAAGAGACATCAACTAAGCCTTCCAGTCTCCTCCCTACAAATAGGAGATCCATGCTATCCATAACTTTGCGAGGCTAGAAGGTGAGTAGAGCGCTTGCCTAGCATGCATGACACCGTGGGTTCCATTCCTCAGTACCACATCCACAGACAAAGCCAGAAGTGGTACCGTAACTATGCAAAGATGTTGTCGCATAAACGAAAACCACATCCTCAACTGGGCTATCGCTCACATGGTTCCTGAATATGAAGCATGCCACACCTGTAGCCATTTTCTCTCAAAATATATATAGCCGAAAATAGTCCCAGGATAGAAAAATAAAGGGAACAAATCATTGGTGTTCACTAATGTGAAAAGTAGACTTTCCATTTGTAGTGTTGTGGTTAAAAAGAAAACTTTACAGGCAGATTTGTGGTGGGAGAGGGTGGTAAAAGACTTTACAGGTAGACATTCATGACTTTTTCCCTTACCTCTTCCTCCTAGAAGAAAGCGAGGATGGAATAACTGTCCGTGTGTCCATCCACCTCTTTCTCTGAGACACATTACGTGCTTGATGTACAATAAGGCGCTGGAAAGAATGAGCTCAATAGTAATGGCTGGCAGCAAGATTGAATGTGTAGGTGAGACGCCGATGATGAAGGGCATTGTATGCTGCGGGGAACTTGGAATTCCATCCATTGTCAAGGGAGATGGTCTTTGTTTCCTTTGCCTAAGCACGAGGGTCATGGTTTTAATTCAGTAAGAGCACCCACTGTTTTCCTTGGGTACTATATACAAGCCAGAGAGCTGCTTGCCTGCTTCGCAGCCGGCTCTGTTACTAGAACAATGCCATGCTTAAGACCCAGGCTAGAAATTTTGGCATCCAGAGAGAATGATTAGGTAGCACAGGCTGCTAGCAATTTTCTCTAGACCTGACCCTGGAGGACATAATGTTATTATACTTCCAAGAGTTATTGTCATAAAAGCATTGTGATAATGAACAATAACAGTGATGAAAAGGAAGAAAAGAAAAGCAGAGAAAGAAAGCATGGAGAAATCTCAGAGAGCCTTGTACATGTGGAAACTTGATGTGTGTTGGCTTCTCCCTCTCAAATGAATATTTGAAATCACAATTTATGTAGTTTGTTTAGACAGATGGTGTGGGGAACATTTTGAGCTCACCACAGAACACAACACAATCAATCTCACATGATCTGAAAAAGGAAATAAAGCTGGGCGCTGGTGTCTCACGCCTGTAATCTGAGCTACTTAGGAGGCTGAGATCTGAGGATCACAGTTTGAATGCCGGCCCAGACAGCAAAGTCCCTGTAAGATTCTCATCTGCAGTTAGTCACTCCAACACTGATAGCGGAGCTACAGCTTAAAGAGGTAGAACGCTAGCCTTGAGCAAAAAGAGCTCAGTGACAAGCACCCAAGCCCTGAGTTCAAGCCCCACCGGCAACATAAATAAATAAATAAGAAGAAAATAAAACCATACAGAACTCTCCAACTCATCAAAGACCTCAGGTGAAAGGCGCAGACATAATGATAACGGAGGAGGTAGGTTGGACTTATTCCACACTGCCCCATTTCAACTGAAGAAGACCCTTCTTGTGTGGGTGTATGGTAGGGATATACTTTGTTTTTCCAAAGCCTATTTTCTCTCTTTTAACCTCTAAACTCCCAGAGTCCTTTGCAGTGTGCTGGGTGTGTGGATGGCATCCTGGGATTGGCCCTTATAAATCTTCCATAACCATTCCACCATACTCTGCCATGTTCCATTCGTGCTTCCCGTGTACCTGCGATGACAAGCTCCCTAACCACTGTGCCCAGCTGTTTGAGTGACATAGAGTCTGGGCTACACTTTTGCCTGGGCTGGCCTTGATTCCCAATCCTCCTCTTCTCTGCCTTTCAAGAAGTTGGGATGGCACATGCGTGCCGCTGCATCTGGCCCTCTGTTCTCTGCATTTCTTTTAAAGAGAAAGAAAAAGGAAACAAACCCTTCTCTCTCATATTGTAAAAAATGTAGAAGGGTGGTGACTGGGCGTCACCAGGGGTCCCCATGTGGTTGACAATAAAGGGAGCAAAAGGGTTCGCCTTTCACTGTTCTCAGGTATCGAACCTGGGAGTTTAGACTCCCAGGCCCAACCAATCACCCCTATATGTCAAACAAAGAGACGTGGTGAAGGGCAGAGAAAGGAAATGTGTTATGCAGCAGCCATAGGAAGACAGCAGTTCAGTACATTTTCAGTTATCCTGCCTCGCGGGATATAGGGAGAATTGAGCCAGGTATTGGTGGCTCACACCAGTACTCTAGGTAAGCAAGAGGCTGAGATCTGAGGATCAGGGTTCGAAACCAGCCAGGGCAGGAGACTCTCCATTAAGTAGCAAAATTCAAGAAGTGATATTGTAGCTCAAGTAGTAGAGCTTAAGCCTTGAATAAAAGAAAGAAAGAAAGAAAGAAAGAAAGAAAGAAAGAAAGACAAATAAATAACAACAACAAAAAAAGCCCAAGCAGTGGAATTTTACTCATCCATTAGAAAGAAGGATGTTGTACCATTTGTAAAGAAATGGGAAGACCTGGAAAAAATTATGTTAAGTGAAGTAGGTCAGGCCCAGATAGGCAAAAGATCCATATCTTCTCTGATATGAGAAAGCTAAGATTTAGCAGATAAACCTAACAGTAAATATGTTAGGATGCAAGCGTATACAAATGTATTAACTGAAATATGGAAGATTCAAGGGAATTCTCAAATAGTGTAATATCTTAGAAAGGCAAAGTGGAAGTTCAGCAAAAGAAAACATCAGGAAGTGGGGACTCAAAAGAGGTCAAGGGGAAAGGGGAAAGGGGAAGATAAAGAAAAGAAGGGGAGAATGCTCTCAATAATGCGATGTATATCCTACACAATTGAGATGAGGGAAGGGGTTTATAGGGGAAGGATAAGAACGAGGAGAGGGGTGACATCGATGAAGATGTACTGTATTCATAAACCGCTTTATTAAATGGCAACTCCTTTGTACAACTAAAGATAATTAAAAAATAAAATAAGTGGGGGCCAGGAGTTTGGCCTAGTGGTAGAGTGCCTGTCTAGTATGCACGAAGACCCATGTTTGATTCCTCAGTACCACATACGTAGAAAAAGGCTGGAAGTGGTGCTGTGGCTCAAGTGGCAGAGTGCTAGCCTTGAGAAATGCCCAAGAACAGTGCTCAGGCCCTGAGCTCAAGCCCAGGACTGGCAAAAAAAGAAAGAAAAAGTCTTTAAAAAAATAAAATAAAACATATTTTTAAATAATAATAGTAAAAAAAAGGGGGGGATTTGTTGCCTGTCTGAGGGGCCATTTGCCTTGTGTCATAAGATACTTATGAGTAAATCTGTCCTTCCTGGAGCCCAAGGTGACTGTAAAGCGACTATAGGAGGGGATGATCCAGAACAAAGGGCACAGAGGCAGAGCAAGGTGATAGGGCTGAGTGCCCAGCTTTTATCCTGCTTCTAGTTAATTCATGGGCTCAGCAAAAGCAGCTTTTAAGTTGCCTCTTAGAACGGCCTCATCAGACCCACTGAGCAGTAGCTGTCAATCTCCCAGGATACCCTGCCCAGTCTGAGAGGCACACTGCAGGCTGATAGACGGAAGCTGTGGAGAAAATGGCAGCCACTTGTCCTCAGATGGAGCTGGAAGCCATGACTGTGATCTCTGGAGGCTTGCTAGGATACAAAGCTTTTTGATCTGTCTCCAATCCAAATCTTCTGGTATCCTGAAATTCACGCTGTCATCATAAAGAATCCAGCAGGAAGACTGGTCGGTCAGATTAATTGCTCTAATAGTTGGCTTCTAGCCTACAAATGATATAGGTTTACTGTAGATATGAAACCGCGTGATAGATGGGCCAGAGTTGCGATGTCTCCTAAAGGCTATATACATTGTTTATGTTGCTATTGAGATTTGTTTAAAAGGCATTATACCACTCAGTGATATTTCATTTTCTAATAACCCAGTTTCTAGTTTATCTCAATAAAGATAAATAAACTAAATATATGTAGATCATTTGTATACATATATATGTAATTCTAATTATTTGTCAAGAATACATCTTTTATAAGCTGTTTCCATGAGAGAATGATGCATTGATGTGACTTTATTTAGAAAGCAATGGTTACCGCAGGTTGCATGCAAACCATAGGATGACATGGAAGCCAGCATCCATTCACAAAGCATGCCAAGATTATTCAAGAAATCACAAAAGGGTATGGGAAGGTGGCTACCACATAGACAAAAATAATAATAAAAACCTGAACACACACACACACACTCACACACACGCAGAAGCAGGAGGCTGAGATCTGAGGATCACAGTTTAAAGCCATTCCAGGGCAGGTAAGTCCGTAAGACTCTTGTCTCCCATTAATCATCAGAAAACCTGAAGTGGTGCTGTGGCTCAAAATGGTAGAGTGCTAGCCTTGAGCAGACACTCAGGGACAGTGTCCAGGCTCTGAGTTCAAACCCCAAAACAAGAAGGAAGGAAAGAAGGAAGGAAGGAAGGAAGGAAGGAAGGAAGGAAGGAAGGAAAGAAAGAAAAGAAGGAAGGAAAGAAAGAAAAGAAAAGAATCACAAAGGAGACCCCCCTGTTGGCAGCTCAGGCTTGTAATCCTAGCTACTCAGGAGACAGACGTGGAGGGTGTCAGTTCATAGCTACTTTGGGCAGAAAAGTCTATAAAACAACAAGAGCAAATGCCCGTCCCTCACGAGGCCCCCGGTTCTGTAGAGGTGTGGACACAGGCGGCTCTGGCAGTACATGGTTTTTCTTACCAAAGAGAGTTACAAGAATAAAAATCATCAACACCTTTAATAATGCATGCATCTGGGTCAAAAGTGGGGGAAATGGAAATACACTTCAAGTTCAACAAACTGTATCTTTTAGCAAATTTGGAAGTCTCTAGGATTGTGAGGGTTTTTTTTTTGCTGGGGTGGGGGTAGATGTTGTGGTTGTTTTGTCAGTCATGAAGCTTGAATCTGGGGCTTGGCTGCTGTTCCTGAGTACGCTGTCTAGGAGTAGCTAGGGTTACAGGCGTGACCACCTACTAGCTGGCCTGGAAGCCTCTCTCTAGTTTTTTAAGTGGAAGAGGATCTCAACCATCATGTGACCGAGCTCCCCCTTTTGATCATGCAAACCAGCTCATTCTAGGTTACCCGGGGTCACCAGCAGGAATTTAGCAGAAGGAAATACTTGCGTGCTTTTCGTGCTTGAGTGACATGTTTGCCTCAGATCAAGTTGTCTGATCACAGCAGACTGACTTTCGTCGGGTGGACTGTGATGTCCTATTATTCTTCTGGTCCCCCTTGTATTCCCAGCACCCTCTTAGTGACAAGCCCATAACATTAGAAGAAGCAAGCTCATTTTCACACACACACACACACACACACACACACACACACACACACACACACACACACGTGCGTGCATGCGCACGCGCGAAGGATCCTTCTTTCTTTCCTTCCCTCCCTCCCTCCCTCCCTTCCTTCCTCCTCTCCTCTCTCTCTTTCTTTTTGACTATCTACCTAAAGATAGGTGGTGTACATGCAGGATGCTTAATCTATTTATTGTTCTCAAATAAAAAACAAATTAAAAGAGGGGTCTGAAGGCATGGCTCCCATGGTAGAGTGACCTTCTAGCAAGCATAAGGCCATGAGTTCAATCCCTAATACTACAAAAGGAACACTCCCTCCCCCAACCCACTACAAAAAATGAAAATGGGTTGGAGGTGTGACTCACTTGGTAGAGCACCAGCCTCCGGTACCCAGTTTCAGTCCCGGGCTCAGACTTAAGAAAATAGAAAAGAAAAAAAATGTGAAAAAATATAAGCGACTCAATAAAACAAGAATCCTTCATACCACTCAAGTTCCCCTCTGGGCTGAAGATAATGTTTCACTGGAGGGCAAATACATTATCATCTAATTAATCAACCATGCATCGGCATCCTCTGTCCAGCCAATGACCCCTTCACCCTGGATGCAATCTCCAGTTCCTGAGACTCTGGTTTCCAATACAAGTATCAAAATAACTAACTAACTAAATAAGCTAGGAAGTGTGGCCTAGTGGTAGAGTGCTTGCCTAGCATGAAGTCCTGGGTTCAATTCCTTGACACCACATATACAGAAAAGGCCAGAAGGGGTGCTGTGGCTCAAGTGGCGGAGTGCTAGCCTTGAGAAAGTCAATGGACAGAGCCCAGGCCCTGAGTTCAAGCCCCAGAACTGGAGAGAGAGAGAGAGAGAGACACACAGAGAGAGAGAGACACACAGAGAGAGAGAGAGAGAGAGAGAGAGAGAGAGAGAGAGAGAGAGAGAGAGAGAGAGAGAGAGAGAGAGAGAGAGAGAGGAAGAAGAAGAAGAAGAAGAAGAAGAAGAAGAAGAAGAAGAAGAAGAAGAAGAAGAAGAAGAAGAAGAAGAAGAAAGAGGAGGAGGAAGAGGAGGAGGAGGAGGAGGAAGAAGGGAAGGAAGAAAGGAAGGAAGGAAGGAAGGAAGGAAGGAAGGAAGGAAGGAAGGAAGGAAGGAAGGGTGGAGGGAGGGAAGAAAGGAACTTGCATTATTGAATGGACCCCTGGACTATATGACCAGGCTGGACTGCTCACCTCTCAACTGCTACTTGGTAAGAAAGAAGTTACACATTATCTAAGCTGCCAGTTATTTTTGGAGCTCTATGTCATATCAGCTTGCTGAATCCTGTGCCTTAACTAACACACATAGGAGGTGAGGAATTAGAACTTGTGAACTTCGAAACCATTCTTTCAAGAAGTCTTGAGTCTGTGGGAAGGAGAGACATAAATAAGACTTGCTGAAATGTTTTATTGAAAAGGTTGTGAGGGAACTTGGCTCCCGGGAAAGCTGTTGAAATGCAGTCAAGCTCACTGAATTCTAAGCTTTTACTCTGCCATAGTAAATTCACAGAATGCTCCCCCAAGAATCTGAGTTAATCGGGACTCTGGTGGCGTGGGGGTGGGGTGGAAGATGGATGTAGGTGGGCTTACTGATCAGAGCCCCACTCACCATACCATTCTTTCTTTTGGAGGTAACCGGCACTGTAAACATTTAACACATATACAATGCATTCTTCCTTCCCCTGCTCCTCTTCCTCTTTCCTAAGAGATTTTTCACCAAGTTTCAGCATTCTGTTTTCATGCATACAAATAAATCAGGTAGACTAGATTCATCTCTTGCCCTCCTGCTAGGTCCCTCCCCACCCCCCACTTTCTCAACAGAACCTGTTTTGCGTTCTTTGTTGTTGTCCCGGGTTTTTGTTTTGGTTTGTCCTGGGGCTTGAACTTAGGGTCTAGCTGCTTTTTTTTTCTTTTCTTTTTTTCTCTATACTAATGCTGTACCACTTGACTCATGGCGCCACTTCCACATTTTTTGTGCTTATTTGGAGATCATTTGGAGTCTCATGGAACTGACAGGCATGAGCCATCTGCCTGCTATTTCTCATGTGTGGTAATTACATCAAGGGGGTTTCACTATGTTATTTCACATGTGCACCTATTATATTTTGCTCACAGTGATCTCTATTGTTTTCTTGTCACCAAGTGGTCAACCGTTTGCACCGAGACCCCATATACCATTTTCACCAATGTGCTTTTTGCTTAGCTTTCTTGCTCAGAGCTGGTGCTGTGCCACTTGAGCCATGATTCCAGCCTGGTTTTTTTTTGGTAGGTCATGGGGCTTGAACTAGGTCTGGGCACTGTCCGTGAGCTCCTCAGCTCAAGGCTACCACCCTACCCTTGAGCCAAGCCCCACTTCCCATTTTCTAGAGGCTAATTGAAGATAAGCGTCTCAGGTCCTTTCATGCCCGGGCTGGATTTGAACCTTGATCCTCAGATCTCAGCCTCCTGAACAGTTAGGATTACAGGCGTGAACCACCACACCTGGCCAGCCAAGTTTTTGTAGTTAATTGGAGATGGAGTCTCTCCAAACTTTTTTCTTGGCCTGGTCAGGCCTTGAACCTCAATATTCCAGATCTTAGCCTCATAGGTAGATAGGATTACAGGTGTAAGCCATTGTACTCACCACAAAGAAGGTTCTAAATAGAACATCAGCACTCCCCTCCCAACTAGGTATAAGTACAAATAAGTATATTCATTACCTCACTTACATAACTATAATCCCTCTGTATATCACCTTTAACAAAAGGTAAAAAGGAACAGATCAGATATCCGGTGTATCTATTGCAATGCTATTTTAGAGTTAAAAATATTATCATATGTTAAAATGAAAAAAAAATTAAAGAAAAAAAAAACCTCTTGAAATCTAGTAATCCTTTGCCAGTTGCTAGAATACCATGTCTGCCAAAATTTAGGTTGGCACGCATATATTCTTATAGAAAATAGGGATATAGAAAAAAATGACTTTAAAATTACATTAATTGGGCTGGGAGTGTGGCCTAGTGGTAGAGTACTTGCCCAGCATGCACGAAGCCCTGGGTTCAAGTCCTTGGTACCACATACATAGAAAAAACTGGACGTGGTGCTGTGGCTCAAGTGGTAGAATGCTAGCCTTGAGAAAGCTCAAAGACAGTGGCCAGGCCCTCAGTGCAAGCCCAAGGACTGGCCAAAAAAATTACATTAATAGGCATACTTCTATGCTGTTATAATACATAGTATATAATGAATATATGTGAACAAAGTGTTTGGGGACTTCCACAGTTGTCATCCATTAAATCTCATAAAAGCAGGCTGACCAATGGGACCAAGAGAGAAAGAACATGAAAACCCGAATACCTAAGTTTCTTGACATTTATACTTGGTTTTAATCCCTACATTTCTGGACTCATTAGTAGACTATCTCACATACCTATACATCCTTACTTGTTCTAATAATTCTCTGACTGCATGAATAATAAATGTCACATCATCTCCTTTGCCCAATAGGACTTTTGGAGCTCAAACATGCCTTTGAAATTAGTCAGGATGAGATGTAGTTCAAATCTCTCTCTCTCTCTCTCTCTCTCTCTCTCTCTCTCTCTCTCTCTCTCTCTCTCTCTCTCTCTCTCTCTCTCTCCCCCTCCCTCCCTCCCTCCCTCCCTCTCCCTCTCTCTCTCTTTGCCTCTCTGACTGTCTTAGATCTTTAACTCAGGACCTGGGCACTTGAGCTTTTTTTTTTTTTTTCCTCAAGGCTAATACTACCACTTGAGACACAGCTGCACTTCTGAATTTTCATTTTCCTACCTGGGTTGGCTTCAAACTATGATCCTCAGATCTCAGCCTCCTCGGTAGCTAGGATTATATGAGTGAGCAACTGGCACCCAGCTTGTTCTGCTTCATTTCAGGGCTTCTTACTGCTATGATGTTTAGCCACCAAATGTAGTGGTATTTTTCTATTTTCATTTGTTTTCTACTAGTAACTCCCCCCCATTTTCTGTTATGGTCTCCAGAAACCTTTCTCTTTTCCTTTTTCAGATTCATCTAGCTCATTTTGATTTATCCAAAAGCAGAATGGCATGTCTCTCCATCACTTCTTAAAATGGTTTCGAAGCTCTTGCCTGATTCTATTTCTCATTTCCAACATCATCTCACAGTGTTTTACGGCTGTACCAAGATTGCACTGAAAAGACCACGGGCTGAGTGAAACTTACTTTCCTTGTACTGTTTTTTTCCTCTTAAAAATTTATATGCACAGAAAAAATCACATGTAATTTTATCAATTCAATTTGTGTGTTCAGAGTATACATACTGATTGTTAGATGAAATATTTTTTTTCTCCATCATGGGGCTTGAATTTAGGGCTTGGGTGCTGTTCCTGAGCTCTTTTGCTCAAAGCTAGCTCTCTACCACTTTGAGCTACAATGCCATTTCCAGTTTTTGAGTGGCTAATTGGAGAAAAGTTTTCATGGGGACTTTTCCGCCTGGGCTGGCTTTGAACAATGATCCTCAGATCTCAGACTCCTGAGTAGCTAGGATTGCAAGTGTGAGCCACCGGTGGGTGCCTGGCTACATGCAGCATTTTGTAGTTTAGTTCTATCTTCTAACCAGTCCTCTCAATCTATATTACCTCTGTTAGAAGTGACCCACATTTACAACCTACAGTACATATTTTGGATATTATTTCTTATTATCTTGCGTTTATAAATGCATGCCTATACAAGCAATTCATAATGCATCATGGATACATAATTTCATCGTGGGTATGTGAATACAAATATACACATAGAAAACTTTTGCCATTATTTTTTTTTCTTTTTTTGCCAGTCCTGGGCCATGAACTCAGGGCCTGGGCACTGTCCTTGGACTTTCTCAAGACTAGAGCTCTACCACTTGAGCCACAGCACCACTTCTGGCTTTTTTCTGTGTATGTGGTACCAAGGAATTGAACCTGGGTCCTCGTGCATGCTAGGCAAGCACTCTACCACGAGGCTAAACTCCAGGCCATCTTTTGCCATTATTTTGCAGAAATTGGAACACGTACAGATTTATTTTTTGCCAGCCACGGAGCTTGAACTCAGGGCCTGGGCGCTGTCCTTGGACACTTTTTGCTCAAGGCTAACACTCCACCACTTGAGCCACAGCACCACTTCCAGTTTTTTCTATGGATGTGGTATTGAGGAATCAAACCCGAGGCTTTGTGCATGCAAGGTGAGCACTCTACCACTAGGCTATGCTCCTAGCCCAGTCCAATTATTTCTGGAAAAATGCATCATCAACCACATGTGATCATCCATTTTGGATTCTTAAGCTGGAATCCAAAGATGTGTTCTAAAGACGATATATGAACTCCTATGATATGCAAATTTATGGTGAATCTACAGATGTGTTGGGTTTTTTTCTTTTCTGGTTCTAGGGACTGGACACTGTCCTTGAGTTTCTTTTGTATTCAAAGTTAGTGCTCTGCCACTTGAGCCACAGAGCCACTTTCAGCTTTTTCCAAGTAGTTTATTGGAGATAAGAGTCTCATGGATTTTCCTGCCCAGGCTGGTTTTGAACCACAATCCTTAGATCTCAGCCTCCTGAGTAGCTAGGATGACAGGTATGAGCCACCGGCACCTGGCTGAGTTAACCATTCTTGAGATATGATATTCCTATGTTTTTTTCAACTTCTCAGAAAAGACCAAGAGCTTTTTCTTCTATGGCAGGTATAATACAGAAGGGGTAAGCAGCAGCCACTGATGGCAAACAAGTCAAGACATTTGAAAGGAGAATGGTAGGGACTTTTGTAAGGAATCCCTTCCTTAGATGTGCAGAAAACTAAAATAAATAGGCAATATATGAAATAGGTGTAAAATACTTAATTAAGCAGGGTGGGCACTAATTGTGCTACTTTGCTTGGAGACAAGTGGAAATTCAGAAAGCAGGGTTAGAGGAGGTGGGACTTACCAAACTTAACACCATTACTCTCTCAGATCTACAGAGAACATCTTTGTCAAACTAGCACTTCAAAGCTACAGGCCTTTTTGGTCCCCCCCCGCCACATCCCCCGTATCTCTCTTTCATTTTACCTCCCACTCAGCGTAATTACAAAGAGATAAATATTTTATCCTCTTTCTTATGATAACCCGGGGCTACTAGATTGCAGAGGCAGAGCCATTCTTTAATTCCATCTTTAAAATGTACCATTCACAATGACTTTCTTCATGCACAAAATGCACATGGGATTTATGTTTATTATTAAAAATGTCATGATGTTGAAGCATGAGTGCCTTTTAGAAAACTAGTCATACTGGGTTTAAAAAGGATGCAATGAAAAAGGATGAACCCCACCTCAGTCACATTGATTGGGATTCCTTCCTTTCTCTCTTCCTTGCAGTGGCTTTTTAAAATCAGCTTGTACTTCACTTGTCCTCCAATTCTCTCTATTCCCTTTATACTGGAGTAAAACCACTGCTCACATAGGCGGACGTGTAGTACTGAGAAGTCGAACCCAGTACCTCATGCATGCTAGGCCACTAAGCTAGATTCCCAGCCCAAACATATTTAAAAAAAGAAAAAGAAGAAGCCTGTGTGAGCTGTTTGACAACAGGGTTACACAGACCAAAGCTGGCAATAACTACAGAAGTCGGCATTAGTCTATTAGCTGAGGCAGGCCTTGCTAGATGAATGTGCTTGTGCAAGCAACTTATCTCAAATACTTTATTTTTATGGGGGAGAGGGGTGGTTTCCAGGACTTGACCTTGCTATCTGATGTTTGCTTTTGTTCATTGCCTGGTACTCTACCACCTGAGCCATGCCTCCAACTCAGTCTTTCTTTTTAATGGTACTGGGGTTTGAACTCAGGGCCTCATGCTTGCTAGGCATGCATTACCACTATGCACATTTCTAGCCTATTTTTTTTTGCACTGGTTATTTTTTATATAGGGTCTTACTTTCTGTCATGGCTACTGTTCAGACTGTGATCAGCTGATTTTAGGTCTCCTATCAAAACTGGGGTGACAGGGCACATCACGACTCTCAGAGAGAGAGTCTCATGGGTTTTGCTGCCTACAGCCATGATCCCTCCCCTTCTTCAGCCTCACACTTGCCAGAATGATAGCTGCATGCTGTCATACCTAGCTATTGACAGAGGAATCTTGAGAACTTTTTGCACAGGCTGGTCTTGTCTTCCCAATCTCATTCTCCCAAGTAGCTAAGGTTAGAGGTCTGAGCCACGTGTCAATGGCTAATCATGTCATAGATTTGCATATAGTTTGTGTCTCAGACCTTCAGAATTGAGCCTTGACTATACCACTGCCTGTCTCCATTGGTCTCTTGTTGATAGATCAGGGGAGGTCTCAATCTCCCCATAAATAATATGAAAGAATTGAGCCACGAGTGTGGCTTAGTGGTAGAGTGCTTGCTTAGCATGCATGAAGCCCTGGGTTCGATTCCTTGGTATCACATACACAGAAAAAGCCAGAAGTGGTACTGTGGTTCAAGTGGTAAAGCACTATTCTCAAGGACATTGCCCAGGACCTGAGTTTAAGCCTTAGGACTGACAAAAAAAAAGAAAGAAAGAAAGAAAATAAGAGAATGACTTAGGCTAAATCTCATAGAGTGTGTGCTGTACAGGTTCTGTATTTCTGGAGGACCTTATTCTACAAATAAGAAAAAGCTAAAATGAAAAAAAAAGTGCTTCCAGAGGTATTTGAAGTAGGATTCTACCTTTGCTATCAGAATCTATATTTCTCAAAGAGTTTTAATGAAGGTCAGTTTAGATATTCTAGTCTATCTGGCCAGTGTCTGGTTTTGATGTAAGGCTTCTTATAATTACAGTTATTTTTCTAAGTAGCCATAAGCTTTAACCAGACTGTTTTACCTACCAGCAGGTCAATGACACAGAACTCTGAATATCTGCTTCACCATCTCCATGACTAATAGATGGGCAGGCCAGGGTTTGAGCTGCATAAAAATATTTTAAAAAGAAAACGACAAAAGATTGATTATATTAGCAAAGATCAAATTTCAGCGCGTTGGTGGTTGGTTCATCCTGTAATCTGAGCTTCTCTGAGATCTAGAGGATCGTAGTTCAAAGCCAGCCTAAACAGACAAGTCCCGTCTCCAAAATAACCAACACACATAGAGCAGCTGGAGATGTACCTCGAGTGGCAGAATGTCGCTCAAACAAGTTCAAAGACCAGTCCTGGCAAGATGATAATCATCATCATCATAATAATAGAAATACCATAGCTGCTGGAATCTGATAGGCATGAATCATCCCCTCCCCACAGTTCATGTGTTGTGATTTTGGCTTCTGATATGGAGGTCTTAAGATAAATGGAATGTTTAGCAGGAAGTAATTGAGGCTCTATCCCTCTGGAGGGATTAATATCCTTTTCAACAGACCCCAGTGATGCCTGTGGGGTAGGTAAAGAAAACACAGGTCCCTCCCTTATCTCTGCCTCCTGGCTTACCATGGGACACGGTCTATAGATGCACTCACCACAAAAGACACTGACTCCTGCTCTTAACATTAACCATGATCAGAGTTTGGTCCTAAGTTTTATAGGCTCAAGTCGCTAAATTTGTAGACATTATGGAAACTGAATGTACAGCCCCAGCACAATCTCATTTTAATGTTAGTAAATCGATATTCATTGACTCAAGCAAATGGCTGATACGTAATTGAAGATACAACTGTCTGGTGGACGAGGCAGATTCGATGGGCTCGCCAATGTAACAACATGGAAATCATACAGGAGCTTCACTTGTAACATCTGGGTAGTATTTCACTGAGCAGGTACTGGGTAGATAACTTGATATTGAGGCATCTTGAGAAATCTCTCTCCATTAAAAGTATGTGTTGTAGGCTGGCTTCATAGCAAGACAAAAGAACCATGGACAAAACGTATGTGTGTTAACAATGGCGGCTGTGTTTTGCATTTCAAGAAGCACAGTGGATGATAATAGCAAGACCGTCAGCGTGATGAATACAGTTACCTTTACTTCTCTATAAAATCTACCATAAAAGCCCAAGTGAAAGTTGACAGGTCATTACTTGGTGAAGCCATTCTGGGAGTCCCCTCCTCTCCCCCCCCCCCCCCCCGCCCCCGCCCCCGCACCAGGCATGATACATGGCTCATGTTATTCTTGCTTTCAGAAATCAAATTACAAGCTTTACAATACACATATATATGGGTGCACTAGAGGCAAAATGTAGTCCTCTTGTAGTCCTGACTAGCAAATTAAGTCTGTCTTGTTTCAGCCTCACTCATTGAGATGCCAACAAATATTTCTGACGTGGGAATTACCATTCCCCCGACGCTCACCATCACTGTGAATGTTTATCCACCATTTACTCTGTGTCTAGACACATTCTTTTTTTTCCCCTGCCTTTCCAAGACCTAAGCCCCCTTCTTGCCTTCCTTTTCTTCTATAGTTATCTCCTTTATGAAAAAAAATCTATTATACCTAGTAGCAAATGTTCTCTGCAGTGGAAATTGTTTCTTGTCAATTGGCAATCCAATATTTTAGCATCAAAGAACAGAAGGACAATCATGGCTTGATAAGTAAATGCTTAATTATTTAATCAGGCTTAGGGCCCATAAAACAAAAACACATGCGTGTTTAATTTTTATTTACATAGCACCTCATAAGCTCTCCATAAAAGTTCTATAGAATGCCTATTTGGATAATAGATTAGGGACGTGGGTTTGTGTCAATATATGATTACAATGCTTTTTTTTTCTTTTTTGTAGATTCAGCTCTGGGAATCTGAAGAGAGCTGATGTAAAATGTTTTGACCCACTCCAATAATGCTGGCTGAATAGGTGGATAGGATAATGCTTGAACTGTGTAAAATTTGGACCCCATTCAGTTGACCTACATAGCAAGGATAATGGATAAAAAATTGATCTGGGTTTTTGTCTCCCTCCCCACTTTTTGCCACCTGCCATGTATGCAATTGAGTGTTAAAGTTGCTGCTCCAAACACCTTCCTTTTGGGGGTTTATTTTCAATGTATTGTAGATGTATAATTTTTTTCTTTCATTTTTTTCCAGCTAGACTCCCATGATGTCATCTTTTCAAAATGCACTTGTGCATATTTGATCAAGAGAACATAACAGTCTGTATTAACATCAGGTAGGGATAGCTGACTTAGGCTATGTCACATGGCATGCATGTGGGTACATGTATGTGTGTGTATGCATTCTGCCTGTGTTTTCCTTACCTCCTGCACGTTCTTTCTCAACATCAGAAAGAAGTGATTCCCAAAGTTATAACTGAAAAGAAATTAAAAACTGCCAGTGTGATTCTGAACTTCAGGATTCAGAAAGCTGTAGACCTTTAACTGGCCAAAATATTCAAAATACACAGCTACTTGATTAATTCCTCATATATATCCTCTTCACACAAACTCACAGCTCTTTTTGAAGATCAAATACAGTTGGCTATCTTTTTTTTTTCTTTAAAGTCCCAAATCAAAGTATTTCCATACCATGCTAGAATTCTTAATATGGCTCCCTCTATCTTGAATGGCAGGTCTGTGTTCTGTTGACTTCAATCTCATGTGAGATCATTTGGGGAGACTCTGGAACTCATTCATATATTGATCATAAATTGATCATAATGGTATTGGTTATCTACTCTACATGCGTGCCCAACCCACATATCTGAGCATTCAAAGGACTAGATTGTCTTGTATATAAATCATACTTCAGTTGTCTGACTTACAAGGAATGACTCAGATTGTATAGTCGGATTGTATTTATACAAATCCTCCCTCAGGCAAACCTCATCTACAGCAAGGTTCTCCACTGTGGGACTCTGATATTTTGGAGCAGATCCATCTTTGCTGTGTGCAGGGTCAGGATTGTGGGCAGGCAAAGAGTGCAGTTAAGAGGGTCTCGCTCTTTGAAGAGGCCCCATGCATGGCTTAATACTTGGCTGCTGCCATCTTGAATTTCTTGATAATTTGATCTTTGACCATGACATCTTGTGAGTAAAATCTAAGTAGAACATGCATGTATGTAGGAGAGGTTATCAGGGGGTCTCAGACCCCAAATATAGCAAGAGACAAACAGTGCAATGACATATTAGGCAATCTATCCACTGCTTACAGTAGTCTAGAGTATTGCAACATCCCTAAAGGAGAAGCTAGGGCTAGGGTGTTGACAACAGCAACAGCAGGAAAAGAAGCAGATGTTGGCAGGTGGCATGGCCTCAGAGGAGGGGGGAATGTCACATGGAGCCATTCTAGGGCCCACTGTGGGGGAACAGCTTGCCTGTCTGTCCCACTTTGCATTAGTTGCCTAAGTGCAACTCCCCAGCCCAAATGTGAGGTCAGAAACTGATAGCATCTAGACAGTAAACGTCCAAAATCATTTCATGGACTTACTTAACTTTAGAGGATTTAGCATCTCTTGTTCTGAAAACTATAGATAGCTACCTTAGAAAACAAGTATTCAAAGGCTTCGCTGTAGGTATTAAATCTAAAGATGGTTCTACTGCCTGGAAAAGGAGCATTACTTTTATGACACTTTAGCTGAGCTGCCCTTTTAATGAGAAGGTACTCCTTATAATTGAGAGAATAGGGATAGAATACATAAACACCCATTTTTGAATTATTCACCAATCATCAGGCTGTTTTTAGGTCCCGCAAGGTACAGAAAATGTCAGAGGACAAGCTAAAAGGTCATATAAATTTATACTTAAAATTAAATTCATACTTAGATGAAACTAATTTCTAGGACACGTTAAGGCTTAGAAGATTTTCCCGAAGCAAAGATTTTCTTCAAGAATTGATAGTTCTGGGGGTACTAAAAAATCATATGTGTAAGTAATTCATCATAAATTTATTCCAGTGTTCTTATGACTATTTAAAAAAAATGAGCCAACACAAATGCTCATGTCTGTGATCTTTGCTACTCAGGAGGCTGCCATGTGAGGATTGAGGCCAGCTCAGGCCATGAAACTCTCATCTCCAATTAACTACTAAAAAAAGCTGGAAGTGAAACTGTGCCTCAGGTGGTAAAGTACCACTGTTAAGCTAAAAATCTAAGGAACAGCACCCAGGCCCTGAGTTTAAGTCCTACTCTTGGCAAATACACACACACACACACACACTCTCACAATATCACAATATCATGATGATGAAGACAGCTGAGAGCTGTCTTCATTCCCAACAAGATTCATCTCCATAATTAAGTTTCTCCTTTTCACTGACATGCAAATGAACTACTGTAAGAAAGATCTGAGCTGCTGAGTGCATTCTAGATGAGAAGAGACATACATAGGGGGTACCCTGGCCTGAGAATTTTATTTATACACACAACATCAAAAATATGGCACACATTTAATGGGGCAGCTGTGTATCTGTTTATTTCCACATGTGCCACCAACCAATTGTAGTTTGAAACCAGGAATATTTAATTATTATTCTCATGACGTACAGAACGCCTGTAATTTGCCAAATGTGGGGTTAAACGCAGAGCACAAATTCCAGGGTCTTCGTGTTTATGAGTACGTGTGCATATCATTCAGGATGAAAATAGACAGTCATGAAACTAAAGGCTAATCCTTTAAACCTTTAGATGAACATAACTGTTCATCAGGTAACACTGTAAATGACCAGTTATGCTCGTAGAATCTTTACTTTCAAGTCAGAGGGTGTGTTCTTCATTTTACTTGGATGTAGAGGTATAGGGACAGGCAAGAAGGTTATTATTTGGAAACGGTATAATCTGATTTTATAATTCCTTGTCTCCTTCTGTTCTCAGTATTCCCAAATGAGTAGCCTGGAGCCGATTGGAACAGAAGCTATAGCCGTTTGTTCCAACACATTTTTATTTTTTAATTTTAGGTGAGATCACATTGACCTATTTATATTTATGGGGCATCTGTCGCTCCAGAAATCCTGGATAAGAAAAAATGGATCAGACCAGGAGATGAAGACCAGGCCAAGACTGAACTAATTTGGTTTTGCTTTTCTGGGGCCCTAGTGACCATGAGATTTCTTCCTTTTGAGAAGAATAAGAATTTCCTTAAAGAGAACAGTTGAGTTCTCTGGCCATACTGGAGCTTTGCAAAACTCCAGGAAATTCAACAGTCCTTGAAAGAGGAAAAAAGAAGAAATCCCTCTTTTCTCTAGCGTTGACTAAGAGCCTTGATGCTTCCTAAAGCAGTTACAGTAGAAGGAATGAGACCAGGGGCCAGGCACCAGTGACTCAGGCCTAAAATCCTAGCTACTCAGGAGGCTAAGATCTGAGGATCACCGTTCAAAGCCAGCTCAGGTACGAAAGTCCATAAGCCTCTTATCTCCAACAAACCACCAGAAAACCAGGAGTGGTGCTGTGGTTCAAAGTGGTAGAGCACTAGCCTGAAGAGCTCAGGGACAGTGCCCACCACCAGGAAAAAAAAGTGAGACCAGGAGCTAGAGGAACTCAGGTAGCAACCATGGCATCTTGATCACTATGCCAAAACCATAAAGGGCCACCATGTCAAAGTCACAACAACAATAACAACAGCAAAAACAACCCCAAAGCTAATAAACCAATTGCTACATGGGCAAAAGAGCTAAGAAGAGACTTCTCAGAAGAGGTAGAAATGGCAAAGAAACACATGAGGGAATGCTCAACATCCCTGGCCATAAAGGAAATGCAAATCAAAACAGCTCTGAGATTCCTTCTCAACCTAGATTCATTGGCCAGCGTCATGAATTCAAGCAACAAATGTTGGCGGGGATGTGGGAGAAAAGGAACTCGACTGCACTATGGGTGGGAATAGAAACTAATACAACCACTCTGGACAGCAGACTGGAGATTCCTTTAAAAACTAAATCTAGACCTTCCCCGTGGCCCAGCCATACCACTCTGAGACATCCACCCAGAACATCACAAACCAGGATACCATAAAGACACTTGTACATCAATATTCACTGCCATACTATGTGCAATAGCCAAGCTGTGGAAACAGCCTAGATGCCCTACAATAAATAAATGGATTCAAAAAATGTCGTACCTATCCACAGTGGAATTTTACATAGCCATTAGAAAGAATAACACTATGTCACTTGTGGGGAAATAGATAGACCTAGTGCAAATCATGTGACGTGAGGTAAGCCCAGCTCAGAGAGACAAATGGTGCATGTTTTCTCTCATACGTGGAAGCTAGATCTAAAACACAACGGGATAGGATAAATTACACAGGACTGTAGACCTTCACACACAGTGAGACCAAAGGAGGAGGAGACTCTTAGGAGAGGTACACAAAGACACAATGCCGATGTGTATCTGACCATACAAAAATAATATATTGAAATGAACTCCAAGAAATGGAAACGAGAGGTTTTTTTTTTCCTTTGTTGCTGTCTTTGTTTTCTTTTTGTCCTGTAAAATTAACAAAAAAAAAGGCCAGGGGGTATGTATTCAAAGATTATTTAGGACCATTAGTTATAGACTACTTTGCCTTGATATACAAAGGTTTCTTCATATTTATAAGTAAGTGTTAAAATAATTTCAGTATCTATAATTCCTTTCCTTCCTTCCTCCCTTCCTTCCTTCCTCTCTTCCTCCCTTCCTTCCTTCCTTCCCTCCCTCTCTCCTTCCTTCCTTCCCTCCCTCTCTCCTTCCTTCCTTCCCTCCCTCTCTCCTTCCTTCCTTCCCTCCCTCTCTCCTTCCTTCCTTCCTTCCTTCCTTCCTTCCTTCCTTCCTTCCTTCCTCCCTCCCTCCCTCCCTCCCTCCCTTCCTTCCTTCCTTCCTTCCTTCCTTCCCCACACCTTCTGTTGTCCTTCTCTCTGTCATGAGTTATCTAATTCTGCACTAACTATTCCTATCAAATCTAGTGGCTTAAATGATAACATATGAGCAGGTATTTTTCTCTTTGTGTGTGTGTGTGTGTGTGTGACATTCTCATCATGCAGACTAGGCTGGCCTCAAACCCAAGATCCCCTTGCCTCAGGCTCTCCAGGGCTGGAGTTATAGACACATCCCATCACACTTGGCCAAATTTTACCCATCTACTGAGCCGCTCCTGGAACCATCCCATTGTTTCTCCACCATGTTTCTTTAAACAAAAAAAATTCATGTCAGCAACGGATGTGTGGAAAGTCACTATCAGTTTTTCCATAAGTTGAAAAAAGTATTTTGGGCTGTGTTATGAAAAGTCTTTTATTTTTTCTTCTTCCGGATCAGCAAGTTCTCTTGCTGACGAATGTTCCCAACCCCAGATGGCCACAGATGGGGAGAATCCAGATTCCTGACTACACAGAAAGTGGCCCTTTTGCCTCTATGGCTTTGGGTGGAAAAGCAGAGCTGTGTCCTTGGCTTGGGCGGCTGAGAGCCATTGTACGTCACAAGAACGCCACTTTGGGCCACCCTCTTGGGTTCATTTACTCTTGTCTGTAGTCCCCTGACTTTGAGGACCTTTGTGGAGGCCCAAGGTGAGCTAGCCCTAACAAATGTCCTACACTTTCTGACAAGAAGGCAGACTTAGCCACAAAGGTAAGCCAACCTCACTCCAAATTCTACTCCCAATAAATATAAAAGGTTGAAGAAACATAGAAAGCCTGCTATTATAGATACTAGCACACCTATGCATGCTGCATATATTTCTTAAAAGTAGATATGCACTGAAAGCTGGGCACAGATGGCTCATGCCTGTAATCCTAGCTACTCGGGAGGATAAGATCTGATGTTCAAAGCCAGCCCAGGCAGCAAAGCCTCCAAATAACCACCAAAAAACCCAGAAATGGAGCTGTGGCTCAAGTGGCACAGCGCCACCCTTGAGCAAAAAAAAAAAAAAAAAAAAAAAGCTAAGGGACAGCACCCAATCTCTGGTTCAAGCCCTAGTATTCACATACTCCATATCCAACTCACACACACACACACACACACACACACAAACACACACACACACACACACACACACACACACACAATGAATGCCTAATAATATACATGCTCACTTGAGATGAAGATGTTAGATATTGTTGCATAGACGTACAGGGGTTTGAATTTCTTTAACACAAAATGAACACAGGCAAAGGCCAAAGGTTTCTGTTTAAAATGGTGAAGCTGATTCAGGAGACCTGAGAATCACAGTTCGAAGCCAGCCCAGGCATAGAGATAGAGACCTATCTCCAATGAACCACCAGAAAACCAGAAGTGGAGCTGTGGCTGAAGTGGTAGAGCACTAGCCTTGAGTGGAGGAGCTCAGGGGCAACGTCCAAGCTATCAGTTCAAGCCCCATGAATGACACAGATAGAGAGCCCCTCTCTCTACCTGTGTGTGTGGCGGGGGGAGGAGAAACGGTGAAGCTTACTTGTCTAAATAGTCCATGCCTATTTCAATCTCAGCGTTTCCAAGAATTCATTGCCCTTCCTTTCACAACTAACCCCCTTGCCTAGTGCCCTGGCCTGCTGAAGGTCTTGCCATAACCACCTCAATTCAGCTCCAAGACAGAACACCTACAGGTGATTAAATCCCTACAACTTTGTCTCCTTGCTCTCTCCAGATTCCTTGTCTAAAGAGGAGGTGAGGGGCACTCATAGCCTTTCTCAGCTTTACCTGTCCTGCCTCTCCTCCTCACCCTCTGTCTGTCACCTGTTCCCTCTCCACCCTTTACCTAATGTCCCACAGGACTCTTTTTGCAGTTCCAAAGCCCTTGGGAAAGTCTGTGAGATTCTGATCTCCAATTAACCACTCGGAAACCAGAAGAACTCAGGGGCAGCACCCAGGCCCTGAGTTCAAGTCCCATATCTGGCCAAAACTCTGAACTGGGGCCAGGAGTTTGGCCTAATGGTAGAGTGCTTGCCTAGCATGCACAAAGACCCAGGTTCGATTCCTTGGTACCACATACATAGAAAAACTCTGAACTGGTGTCAACCAGTACTATGGAGTTCTTTGCCTTGGCCACCAGCTCATTTCTTCCTGAGCCCCTAGTCAGGTTACTTCCACCACCCTGAAAGACTCACTTTCTGCACATAGTGATCCCCTGGTCCCCCTCTCCCCTTGCCTAAATCCCCCCAGGCAGCTCCCGTAGGCCACCGTCCCCCCCCCCATTCCTTGTTTTCCCTGGTTCCAGACACACCATTCATCTAACAGTAGAACCATCGCCATGACCCAGACGCCCAAATCTGTTGGGTGAAAAACAAATAAGGAGCAGGCTGAGAGCCAATCCCAGCCCCACCAGACACCTGCCACGGCTTGTGTCTGACTTGGGTTCTCTGCCTGTGGCAGGCACTGAATTAAGGTCAGTCAAACTGCCACTGGCAAAACTGCCTGGGAGATGCAGCCCATTCAGATGGCCACTTCTGTTTCCAAGTGAAATTGCATATGGCAGATACCCCATTAGAGTAATCATTTTACAGGAAATGTAATCAATCCCTTCCTCCTCCACTCCCCCCCCACCGCTGCCCCCATATGCTTTCTTTCCAGCAAATGTTTCTAACAGAAAGCAAAGTTGAATATTTTGGCTTAATTAGACGGGCTTTATTTTTCTGGGATGACAAAAAAGAATATTCTATAAAACATTGCCAGAAATTGCCGAATATCCCTGAGTCTTCAAATAGTGTAGTGTAGTATGTTTATCAGAGCCCATTGGCTTCCACTTACATGGGTGACTCATTTCTTTTGCAAATCACTCCCACTTTTTTTTTTTGCCAGCCATGGTGTTTGAACTCTGGGCCTGGGCACTGTCCCTGAGCTCTTCAGCTCAAGGCTCTATCACTTTGAGCCACAGTGTCACTTCTGGTTTTCTGATGGTTCATTGGAGATAAGAGTCTCAAGGACTTCTTTCCTGCCTGGGCTGGCATTGAACTTCAAGCCTTAGATCTCAGTCTCCTGTGTTGCTAGGATTACAGGCCTGAGCCATCAGTGCCCGACCAATCACTCCCACTGTAGACCTCCTTTTAGCAAAGTCGAGGATTTTTTTTTTTTTTTTGCCAATCCTCGGTCTTGAACTCATGGCTTGAGCACTGTCCTTGGGCTTTCTCAAGGCTAGATCCCTACCACTTGAGCCACAGCACCACTTTCAGCTTTTTTCTTTGTATGTGGTGCCAAGGAATCAAACCCAGGGCTTTGTGAATGCTAGACAAGCACTCTACCACTAGGCCATGTTCCCAGCACCAGCCATCAGTTCTAAAAAGCTTCATCCATCAAACCATTCACCTCTCCAGGCTCTACCCAAATAGATAGCACTCATGTTTAATCTAGCCTGCTTTCTATAATGACGACACTGGGGTAGTGGGGGAATGATACAGAAATCGTAGTTACCCTCTCTGCCCTGGCGAGTCCGGACTGACTTAGCTTAGTAGTTTTGTCTTTCCTATCTACCTACTACAGCAGTTTTCAATATGTCGTCTGGTTATGTCCTTTGTCTTTCTAAGGGCACCTGGTCTATTCATGAGGGTCTCATTTCTTCCAAGTTGGCCTGCAGTTCTAGCATATATTCTTCATGATGTAGATGTAGCCTTGCGGAGATAATGGTTAGCATTTCTCAAGTCATGACTGTGCTGTGCCAGTGCTCCACGTACCCGCGTATCTGTTAACTAATTTAATTATCAAGTAACCCTGGGTTGGGGCAAGGTGGGGATTTAATCTTTACATACTTTGTTTTGCAGAAGAAAAACCAGCACATACGAATTAACTTACCCAAGATCACATATCTAGTCATTTTGTTTTGTTTTATTTTCAAGGAAGTGATACTGGGAGTTGACCTTGGGGCCTCACACTTACCACACAGGTGCTCTGCCTTTGCTGTCTGTCCACATCCTTTCTTTCTGTCTTTCCTCCCTCTCTGTTTCAGTCTCTTTCTCTGCCTGTCTCTATATCTGTCTCGGTCTGTCTCTCTGTCTTGCCCCTCCCCACACAATTTAGTTTCCTCTGTGACTCTTGTCACAACTTATAATGATGATTTCTAATAATCTCCCTGTTTTATCTGTATAGCTATGTGCTCCTGCACATACGATCCATCTTTCAAGGGTAGTGTTAAGAACTGAACCCAGCTTGGTACATACAGCAAAAGGTCTTGGGTACATCATTTGTAAATGAAATAAAATAGAAAGGTCACTATTTGAATGGGAACGTGATCCCCGGTGCGTAGATGAGGTGAAGAAAAGCTGAGCTTGGCAGGTCAGGAGTGAGGACGGGACAATGAACAGCAGTACCAGGGAGGGCTCAGGCAGAGCTGGACCGTGTGACTCCAGGAGTAAACCCAATGTGCACAGCTGTACAGCTCTGAGGTTTGCTGTAGGCATTCCTGGCAGTTGTCCGCAGGAGGCTGGAATTAGCAAAGCAGGACAAGGTGATACCAAATTTTATAGCCAGCCGGCACCCCATCTGTGATTTATGAGGATTTCAATGTCAGATGCCTAACACAGCCCACTCATTTAAAAGGGGGATGTGCTCAAAAGTTTTCTTTGGTGATGCCAAGCTTGCATTCCAATTTTCCCCAAAGGTAAAGACCACAGCTGGATGGGAGAGAGAGAGCCTGGGAGATCAATGGAGGCAAAGCTCCATTATCAGCTTTTGTTGTTGTTAGTTAATTCAAGAGAAGTCTGGTAGACTCTCATCTATGAAGCCCTGAGTTCAAATTTTTAACACCTGGAAGGGTAGAATAAAAAAGGAAAGAAAGAAAGAAGGAAGAAGGAAGGGAGGGAGGAAGTCACCATTTTGCTATCTGTCTCACATATGTGGGCTGAGAAATGCCAGCTCATTTGGTCCCCAGGACCTTGACAGGAACAAAGAAGTGGCTGTGAACTTCACAATTACATAACCAATGTCATCCATCACATTCTCAGATGGCTTTGTTCACTCAGGCTCTCTCTGCTCCTGGATAAGCAGACTTCAAAGCAGATCAACAGCAGTTGACACTCATTTGAAGACAGAAAGTTGAAGGAGCAGAAGTGCCTGTGTGACGTCCCATCATAAAACACTAATTGAACAGTCACAGTTGGGGGAAAGGTAAGGATATTTACATAATGGGAAGATGTCTCCCATTTTTGGTAAATCATTGGTATCAAGACTCTCACAGAGTTTCATCGTTACCCATCATTACTTGAAGCAGTTATCCCCTCCCACCCCCTCCAAGCTTCCTTTGAACCTGTCAGTTCTGGACATAATCCTGTGGGTTTCTCTGTACTTAGAGCATGAGATCTGACAGGACAAGTACAGTGTGCCCCAGTTTTGGCATAAGCCAAATGTCTTAGTGTCTGAAACTCCCTCCCCTTTCCCTTTCCCTCTCCTCTTTTCCCATCCTCCTTCTTCTCTTCTCCTGTCTCCTGCCCCCCCCCACCCCGACTCTCCAATTTATGCTCAACCACACAGAAAATGGCATGTGCTTGTTTTTAATTGAGTCCCTGTATGGATGACTCTAGGTGAGCTGCAAATAAATTGAACTCTCAATTCTAGTGCCTCCCTGTTGTGGATCGGTGGTGTGAGGGATCAGTGAGGGAAAACAACTCACTTTGGATGAGCTGAGAAAAAAAGTGCATTGAAAAGATGGAATATAATGTTCTAAATAGCTATCCCAACTCTAGGTCTGCTGCAACAAGACCCCAAGGCAAAAATCCCTACCCCATCTCCAACCACTGTCCCCTCCCCACAACCCCCCCTCCACATACCCAGAACCATGAGAGCTTTGCAGTTATTTGAATACACACACTGGTCCAGCAACCACAGAACTCTCAAGGACCCTCAGAAAGGACAGGAAGATGGGCTTGCTAGCTTCTCTCTCACTTTTGGTCCCCTTTGCTCTCCCACTGACCACAAAATACTTCCTCGCCTTTATTCAGGCAGTCTGGACTCTTCACAGTAGTCTGATAGCGTCCATCATTTTCTGGGTGGCTGAACTACTGTACTCTCCTATGACCCTACAGCCAGACTCTGCATACTGGTAGGAATGCTAAAGCCCCCACCTCCTAAGGTCACAAAGGAAGACTAGCCACCTCGGCCATTCAAACTCCATTAAGAGTTAAGATCAATGTTTATACCTTAGGACCTAGGCACTCTTGTATTTATTTATTTTTCTTAAAGTCCTTCCTGCTTTGGCTCATCACACTCAGCAGGATAGTAGGTAGCTAGAACTTCCTCTGATTGGAGGTCAAAGCCTGAAAGTATCACTCTGATGTTTGTTGCCTTTGCTTGGAAGTTTGAAATCTCCTCAGGTAATCCTCTTCCCCAAATTTGGCCCCTATTGTTGTGCCACTTGGTCCCAAGCCTTTGTACCACCAAGTATTTCCTTCATTTCCCTCTCTCAGATGTTATCTCGAGGTTCCTAGCCCTTCTCATTTGTCCTCTAACCTGGATTTAGCCATCAGTGACTTCTAACTATGAGTCAGTGGTGCGGACTTTGTATGTATGTGGAGAGAGATGAGTTTGTTGACCTCGAATCCCCATCCACAGCAGGGGGGAAAGGGTGAGATTTTACCTGATTCTCTCTATACATGGAGAGCAATTATAAGCAATAGTTGGATGGGGTAAGGCGATTCACTGGTGTCTGGTCACAGCTGGAGCATGGTTCTGTAGGAACAAGTCTCTTCTCTCCTATGGTTGCTGTTGGCAAATTCCCAAAAGACTTGAGTAATTGTGTCTGTCTCCAGTCAATGTCCCTTCCAATGTCCCTTCTCCCTTGGAGAAGCTTGTCATCTGGTAACATAAATGCTGTCCTAATGAGATAGTGACCCTAAGATTCAGACCGGCCTTTGGCCAGGGTGATAGTTTCATGAGGAAGGAGGGGGGGGGGAGAAGGAAAGGAGGTAGCAGAAACTAACAATTCCTAAAGTCAGGGATCCTTACTTCAATCTCTTCCCAGAGGAATTCATTGTCTCCTTTCTACTTCTTATGCCCAAAGCTTTGCAAACTACTAGGGAGGGGTTGGAAAGCCACCATGCCCACCCCCCACTGTTCCTGGTAGCACTTGTTAATTGAGTGAATGCGAAAAATATAAAATTCTGGCTTCTGAATGTTGTCAATGATTCATACCTGTCATCCTAGCTCCTCAGGAGGCTGAGATCTGAGACTTTTACAGAGACTATCATCTCTAATGAACAACCAAAAAAAAAAAAAGCTGAAAATGAAGCTGTGGCTCAAGTTGTAGAGTATTATTTTTGAGCAACAAACCTCAGGGACAGTGCCCAGACCCTGAGTTCAAATCCCAGTCCTAGAGCACACACACACACACATACACATACAAGATTCTGGCTCTTGTTATTAGACTTAGTGTAATGTAAGGAAGGCCTAACAAGCTAGATACAAATATGAGACAATAGCTTTCAGACTTTTGCAAAGCCATTGATTTCACAGAATAGTACTTTCTATAGCTTAAATAATAGTTTTCTTCTTGTGGGTATAGAAGAACTCCTGCTCTTGCTGAGTTCAGGCTGTAACAAATGGAGAACTTTGGTTGTTTGACACCTGCCTGTCTCTTCATCACTGTGAACTGGAGATGTGGCTGAGGTCATGTTGCAGCAGTCGGCTTCCGCCTCGAGGGAGCCATTGGCAACAGAGCCACTCACAGCTTGGAGCCTCTGTGCATGCTAAGCATGAGAATTCAGGAAATGCCATGCAGTGCCAGCCAGCCCATCTGAGATTTCTGGCTGAGACAAGCCTCAAGGGAGGTTTTGTGGAGATGGCAGAATTCTTTAAATTTAACATTTCAAGTCAAGGATTTTTTTTTTATCAGTGCTTCCTGATATATGGGCATTGAGTGTGGGCAGGAAAAATAACCACAGGGCCTAACCACAGCCTGAAGTGGGCACTAGCTCATCAGTTGGAGTTCAAATCCAAGACCTGTATCCTTGGTTTGAGAAAGCTGGGAGAACTACAGAACCCTGCCAATAAGGAAGGAAGATAATGTAATTATTCATACAAAATAACACCTAGGCACAATTCTTTGCAGTCATATTCACTGGAGAAAGACCTTATTTTATGCGTGGGAATTACTAGTCCGATTAATTTTGTGAAGTTATAGACTACCACCTAGTGGTGGAAGTATTTAATTGCAGATGCTTAAGGGAATCTTCAACTGATCTGCTGTCCTCTGAGTCTTAGAGGATAGAATATATATATATATATATATATATATATATATATATATATATATATATATATATATGCCAGATGTTAAACAGAAGTAGCTAGGGATATTTTCCACCTCCAGGACTGTCTGGAACATAGGAGATAGGAACTAGCTAAGTCATCCAATTTTTAATTTTTCTGTCCTGAAACCTTTCTTCTGCCATTTGTATGCCCTCTAATAATATTTTTTCTAGTTTTTCGGCCCCTGCCTGGTAAGACTTCTTTAAGATTTCATCGCAGGACACATATATGCTTGTTCATCACCAAGGAACCATGACCACTGCTTTCTCCCGGATGGAATGACATCTCCACCTTTTTATCCCTAAACTGACATTTTGTACCAGCAGGAAGTAGCCAGAGAAAATCAATCCCCTTTTTATAACTATCAAAAGGCTGGTCTGCCCAAGAGAAGGGTCCCTTCCTCCTTCCTCTTCATGAAAGACAGCACATAGACTTGTCAAAAAAAAAAAAAACCTGCCTTGGCTTGCTTTTGTTTTGTATTTGAGACAGGGTCTTACTACATTGCCTGTATTGTCCTCAAATAGAAAATCTTCTTGCCTCCAACCTTCTGAAGAGCTCGGATTACAGGCGTGAATCTATTTCTCAACATGTTATATTTTCGGTGAGATAGCATAACCATCTATGGTGGTCTATCAATTCTAAAGTTGAAAAGCAATGTTATTTACAAGGGCAAAGTCTCGGCAGCATCCTTCTGCAGAATTCATCGAAGGAAAAGCTCATCAGGAAAATGTGTATGCATAAAAACTCACTGAGAGATGCTTCCCAAAGAGACCATGTATAAGAAGACTAGAAGGGATGAGACCATCAGTTTTCAAGCCTACTAACTACCCACCCCAAGACTACAGATTGTCTATGGAGCTTTTTAAATGATAATAATGGCCAGATCCTTGGAAATTCTGATCAGAATTCATCTTGGGAAAGTACAGGAAGCCATCTTTTATTACCTTTGTCTTCCAAGTTCTCCAGATCTTTGTTGTTGTGTGTTTGTTTTTTACTGAGCAGCCAGGGTTGATGTGATTAAGTAAACTTTCAAAAGGTAAGATTACCCAGAGGAAAAAAACTCTTAGAGGATCTACATTTGGAAAGAAGTGAGAGAAACATAGAAAGGGATGAGAAACCACCTTGATCTGAGAAGAAAAAGCAGCATGGCAAAAGTAGGGAAGCAGGACTAGGTGAGATGTTAATAGATGGATGAGGAGAAAGGAGATTTTTCCCACCCTCTTCGGGGCTCTCAACACTGCAGAGCTGAATTCATGCCACCATCTGTGAGAGCAGTTTACTACGTCCAGTCATTCAACCAGTAGGGCAGTCATATCCAGTTGCATCATGCAGGCCTAATGATGGGAGTTTCCAGTTTAAGACACATTCCAAGAAGAAATGTATGCTAAGATTCGAGAGTTCTGGAAAGAACTGGTTGCAAACGGAGTGGAGGGTCCTTAATCTCGCACTCCCCCCGCCCCGACCGCGTGAATTGACTCCAGAGACCAGCCAGGTCCCGCTGCCACGCCCCACCCAGATGCCACGCCCACCCCACTATCGCCCCGCCCATTTCCCCCCTCCTTCGCACTGCCCCACCTATTCAGCCCCGCCCACCGAGCGTCCTCGCCCCTCCCACCTCTCTGCCACGCCCACATCGGTGCCACGTGCCCCGCCCACCCCGCTGCCCCGCCCCACGCCCGGCTCCGCCGCTCCACAGGCCGAGCGGTGGTGGCGCCATGGGCACGGCCTCGTCGCTCGTGAGCCCCGCGGCGGGGGAGGTGATCGAGGACACGTACGGCGCGGGCGGCGGCGAGGCCTGCGAGATCCCGGTGGAGGTGAAGCCCAAGGCCCGCCTGCTGCGCAGTTCGTTCCGTCGGGGCGCGGGGCCCGTGGGGGCCGGGGCCGGGTCCCTGCCCCGCACTGTGGGCGGCGGCGGCGGCGGCGGCGGCGGCGGCGGAGGAGGCGGCGGGCTGTTGGGCGCCAGCTTCAAGTCCACCGGCTCGTCGGTGCCCGAGCTGGAGTACGCGGCGGCCGAGCTCGAGCGGCTCAAGAAGGAGTACGAGATCTTCCGGGTCAGCAAGAACCAGGAGGTGCTGTCCATGGGCCGGCGCGAGGCCAAGCTGGACACGGAGAACAAGCGGCTGCGCGCCGAGCTGCAGGTGACCCGGGGAAGACGGGGAGCGGCGCGGCGGGGAAACTGAGGCCCGCGGGCCCCGGCCCTCCCTCCTGCCGGGCTGTCCCCAGATGAAGTCAGTTCTTTAAAGTTGGGAGGGAAATGCTCTCTTTGGGGGGGGAGGGGAGGGGGGGAGTGAGGGTCGAGTTCGAGTCCGTTCTCCCCCACACCTGGGGCTGGCTTTGATCTCAGCCTCCTGAGCAGGTAGGATGAGAGGTGTGAACCACTGGTGGCCTGCTGTGCTTTCAAACACCCTAAGTTTGCCCCAAGATACGCTCGTGGCTGCAGGCTTCCCTATTGTCATTATTCATGTTAATGACACAGCAGAAGACACAGTTGCTTGTAACTGGTACACGTGAAGAGATGATTTCAATTCTAGGCTATGCCACATAGACGTAAGAATGTAACATTCTGGAGAAAGACCTGTTATCTGTTGAGTGATAATCAGGTAAATGATTCCAGGCACTTCAGAAAACCTATCAGAAGATTCTCCGAGAAAAAGAAAGCGCACTAGAAGCAAAATACCAAGCAATGGAGAGAGCTGCTACATTTGAACAGGACCGAGATAAAGTGAAAAGACAATTCAAGGTAAATCCTTACATGCCTACCACTAGAATGACATAGTACACACAGGATTTTTAAATCCAAGTCAATCATAGAAATCACCAAAGATTGCGAGAGCTACAGAAGAGCATATCTTACAATATTCAGTTGACACGTGAGCATTTTAGTAGAGGTTATTTATTTTTTGTTTTCTGTGGCTTGAACTCAGGGCCTGGATGCTGTCCCTGAGCCTCTCTCTGTGCTCAAGGCACAGCACCACTTCCGGTTCTTCTGGCAGTTAACTGGAGTTAAGAGTCTCCCCGACTTCCCTGCCTGGGCGGGCTTTGAATTGTGCTGCTCAGATCTCAGCCTCCTGAATAGCTAGGATGACAGGCATGAGCCACCAGCCTGTCTGGACATTCCCAGCTTTTTGGTAGTTAATCAGAGATAAGAATCTTATGGACTTTTCTTGTCTGGACTGGTTTCAAACCTCTGTACTCAGAGCTCAGCTTCCTGAATAGCTAGGATTACAGGTAGGAGCCACCAGCCCTCAGCTTTAGGGATTTCAAAAAGAGAAAGAATGTGTTACTGGATGGGATAAAGCGTTTGTAAATTTTTAGGGGCACTGGGTATAAGAGGAATTGGTATGAAAGAGATATTTGGTTAATTAGCATCCTCAAGTACATACAGTGCCACAAGACATTGAATTCCAGGGGCTTCTCTAAAGAAAAGTTCCTGGATAATTAACTTTCATTTTGGTTCTTTGGCAAGTCAAGTCAAATATTTCAATGAAAACTTTTGCCCTACAAAGTTGATGGCATAAACTTTTGATTGGGGGGGGCGGAGGAAGGGAAGTTTGAAATTTTAAAAATTTCCTTTTAAAAGATTTTTAGGGAGACGAAAGAGAATGAAATTCAGGACTTACTGAGAGCCAAGCGAGAGCTGGAGAGCAAACTTCAGAGGCTCCAGGCTCAAGGGATCCAAGTATTTGACCCTGGGGAGTCTGATTCGGATGACAACTGTACAGATGTTACTGGTAAATGTTATGCCCTACCTATAATACAGTGAATTTTCAACATCACTGTGGTCATGGGTATGGTCAACTTTGAATGATGCTATTTGTTATCCATTGGTTAGTGAGTTACTGCTTGGGCTTGTTGACCCACAAAGACTGACATGTCCCTTTTCTCCTCCCTCTTTTCCTATCTACCTTTTTCTGTGTCTATGTGTTTCTGGCTCCCCTGTTCTCTGTGTTGCCCTGCCACCCCTGGCTCCTAGCTCTAGGTCCTGTCACACTGCTTTGCTTGAAGGCACAGCTACACAACTTGCTTCTACTCACATCTCAACGGATGACCTTTCTAGGTTTTGCTTTCTCATATATTGATTTAAACCCTAAAAAGGAATGATGGAGAGACTGTCACCCATTGGTGATCTACAAGGTACAGATAGCTCAGTTTTGTCAGATTTAAGCAAGAACATTGTTTACTTACAGTTCGTTGAGGAAGCCAGACAGTCTGGCAAGCATGATTTATTGAGACCTCAGTATGTTTATAAGTGGTTTTGCTGCAGATATTAATTTTTTTGTTTGGAGATCCCTCAGTGTGGAGTACGGAGCATTTATCCTAAGGAATTGAAAATATTAATTATTAGTACCCTTCAAAACTCTTTCCTTCAGATTTCAAGCTGTAAGACCAGCACTCCCTCGCCACTCCATTTGTTTAGAATTTTGAGTGGATTTTTTTTTTTGCCAGTCCTGGGCTTGGGCTCAGGGCCTGAGCACTGTCCCTGGACTTTCTCAAGGCTTAGCATTCTACCACTTGAGCCTCAGCACCACTTCCAGCTTTTTTCTATGTATGTGGTGCCGAGGAATTGAACCTGGGTCTTTGTGCATGCTAGGCAAGCACTCTACCACTGGGCCAAACTCAGGCCCCTTGAGTGGATTTTTTAAAAATAGTAATTTTATTGTTATTAAGGTGTTATACAGAGGGCCTGTCATTTCTTAAGTCAGGTAATGAATATATTTCTTTTTCTGGACAATGTCAGTCTTTCCTTTCCTTTCCTCTAATTGTTCCCTGCCATCTCTGCCTACAAGTTTCATAGGCCATTCCTTTTATTATTGTCTTATTTCTTTTCTTCCCTCTCTTTGAAGTTCCCCTCTTTGAATTTGAGATGAAAAATTATGTTAACCCGTAGCTTAGAACTTGGCTACAGGTTGGAGGCAAAATTCTTTTGGGATCATTATACACTCGTTGTATTTATAATTTGGTAGTATTTTTCTCCTAAATTGGAAATGCTGATGAATCCATGTGGCAAGGTTTCAAACCCTGGTTTTCACAAGATTCCAATCCCTTGGGGTTCCAGCTGCAGGCACCCAATGTGAATACTGGGCTGGAGGAGCCTTGGGCAGTGAGCCTTCCCTGGGGAGTATGATTCAGCTCCAGCAGTCCTTTCGAGGGCCAGAGTTTGCACACAGCTCCATCGATGTGGAGGGCCCCTTCGCCAATATCAACAGAGGTAATGCAGGCCCGCTTATCTGTGGGCTTGACTTGTGGTATTGACTGGGCAGTCTGTGATCCCTGCCAGGGGAAGCGCCAACAGCGGGTTGTAGGTGGCATTTGTGTCCTGTGCATCTTCTGATGATATGTCATCGTGGACTGATGTGTGACCCACTAGGGGTGTTGAGGTGACTTGACTTCTTTGGGGGTCAGCTGTGCTCTAGCCAGGCTGGCCAACCAGGTCTAGTAAGTGCTTCTGGTTCTGAGTCTGTGATGTAGATTAACTGCAAAATTGTAGGATTTATCTTTCCCTCTGTCCTTTATGGTATTAAAGGTTAGGATATATTACAAAACAAAATGCAAAAATAAACAACAAAAAAAAAACCCCAGTTAGGTGTGAAGCACTGGTATCTCATGCCTGTAATCCTAGCTTTTCAGAAGGCTGAGATCTGAGGATGCCAGTTCAAAGTCAGCCTAGGCAGTCAAATCCACGAGACTCTGCTCTCTAACCAACCACCAAAAAGCTGGGAGTGGAGGTGTGGATCAAGTGGTAAGAGTGAAAAGGCTGAGCAAGCATTCAAGGCCTTGAGTTCAAGCCCCAGGACTGGCACACACCCAGAGAGTCTCAGTCAAAAGGATCCTTTTACTATTTTCATACACTCTAGTTACTTTAAAAAGCTTAATATCAGTCCAGATCTAAGAAGTCTTAAGTAGCTCTACTTGTGTTTCTAAAACTATAAAATTTATTTTCCTATTAGCAAAATGAAATCTCTCGCCTAAGATGGGCTAAAAGTTTTCATTCTCACCGGACTGTCAGGCTCCTTTCCCTTTGATATCATTCTCAAACTTGCTCTGGCTGGATTATAACCCAAGAAGGTAAAACACTAGGTCATCCTGGGAATACGGGGTTCCCACAAGTAGCAGAATCACAGGAATTCATGCAAAACAGAGCCAGAGCCACCGATAGCCCAGGGTTAGACCAGGTGACATTCACTGCTTCTGTGTTGGAAGGGTTTGAGGTTAGACAGTTGATTGCTTTGTAATACTTTGTTCTAGAAATGATGTCCTTGTTAAGCTCTGAGCTCTTGTTACAGAAACCTGTGTTGTTTTTAAATCTTGTGGTCCAGTATGTTCTGGGAACTTTCCTGTGAATTATTGATGCTTTCCTTTCAGATGACTGGGATGCAGCAGTAGCTGGTTTGTTGCAGGTCACTCCTTTGCTCTTGAATTGTCTGTGGAGTAACTCTGTCAGATGCTACCTCCTCTACACAGACGAGACGCAGCCCGAAGTGGATCTTTTCCTTAAGGTGAGGGTAATTTTCAGTTCTGTATCCACGGCTTGAAGAGACTCTTTTTGTTGTTGTTGTTGTTGTTTTTTGTTTTTGGTTTTTTTTTTTGAAGAGACTCTTATCTCCAATACACTGGCAAAGAGTTTGGCTGGAAGCATGGCTCCAGCAGTAAAGCTCCAGTCCTGAGCAACAAAGCAGTGTTAACCTGAGGCTTTGGGCTTCAGGCCTAGTATGGACACAGAATTTTAAAAATGAAATGAATGCACAAAGCTTCTATCTAGTAATGGAATATGGGTTATTCCCCAGGGACATTTTCAGGGTATTAACTAATTTCTCACATGATCATCTTCATTACTTAGTAATATAATTTATTATAATAAATTAGAAAATCTCTTTTAAAAACATGTCTGACTAATTAAGATTAGTCATGCCATGGTGGAAACTTCTTTACTTTTTAATTGGATACTATATGCTCATATATTTTAACTTATTTTTAGGACTATGCCCCTAAACTCAAAAGGATGTGTGAGACCATGGGGTATTTTTTCCACGTTATTTATTTTCCAATTGATGTTGAAAACCAATACCTCACCATAAGAAAATGGGAAATTGAGAAGAGTTCTTTAGTTATTCTGTTTGTCCATTCAACGTTGCCAAGGTAAGCTGGGAAAAAAACTGTAATTCACTAGAGACATGAATTGTGAATGGAATTGAGTTAGTTTGTTGTGTGAGCCTTAAATGTTAGCTCTAATTGCATACATACACACAAAAGAAAAAAACTAGGGAGAAAAATCAATCCTATAGCTATTTCACTTTAGGTTCATTAAAAAATTTAAACTTTTAGACTTTTAGGGTTAATAGGACACTTGGTCTATTTGAATAACATGGCTATTGTGAGCAGTATAGCACTGAACAAGGATGTGCAGGTATCTGTGTACCTGTGTGCAGGTATCTGGCTTGTGATGTTCTGGGTAGAGGCCCAGGAAGGTCTACGTTTAGTTTTTTGTTTTTTTTTTAATTTTATTTTTATTTAATTTTATTTTTATTTAATTTTATTTTTTGCCAGTCCTGGGCTTGAGCTCAGGGCCTGAGCACTGTCCTTGGACTTTCTCAAGGCTAGAGCTCTACCACTTGAGCCTCAGCACCACTTCCAGCATTTTTCTATGTATGTGGTACCGAGGAATTGAACCCGGGTCTTCATGCATGCTAGGCAAGCACTCTACCACTAGGCCAAACTCCCGGCCTACGTTTAGTTTTTTTTGATGAATCTCTAGACTGCCTGTCCAGAGTGGTTGTTTACATTCCCATCAACAGCACAACAGGGTTCCTTCTCCCCCAACATCCCTGCCAACAGTTGTCATTATTTGAATTGAAGATGTTGACCAGTCTAACTGGGGTAAGATGGAAACTCAAAGTTGTTTTGATTTGCATTTCCTTTATGGTCTGGGGTGTTATTTTCTCGTGTTTCTTTGCCATTCTTACCTCTTCTTCTGAGAAATCTCTCCTTAGCTCCTTTGTTCATTTAGTGACTGGTTTATTAGCTTTGGGATGGATTATTTTCTTGAACTTCTAATATCCTTTTGGATATCAGGCTTTTGTCTGATATATTGTTGGCAGAGGTCTTTTCCCAGTCTGTTGGCTGTCTTTCTAATCCAGTAATAATGTCCTTTGCTGTGCAGAAGCTTTTTATTTTGATGGAATCCCATATTAAATCTACAAATAAGGTAGGCTTGCAGGGATATTTCTTCCCTAGACACACACACACACACACACACACACTACACACATGCAAACACACAACTTGCCTCTCTAGATAACTTTCATTTGCCATTGCCCAGAAAGGAAAATTAGTTGCATTGTTTCTGTAGTGTAGAAAAACCTCAGTAGATTATTAGCTCTAAAATATATATACATATATGTTTATGTATATTTAATTATTTTTTTTTTAATTTGTATCAAAAATAGTACTCTGGTTCCCTGGGCCTTTCCTGGCCCCTTGTTCCTACAACTCTGTTGAAGGTGCTTAGGTTAGTTGGTTGCTTACTGCCACAGTGCAGTGTGGCACAAGAAATTCCCATTTCCCAATCTAGCTTTCTATGGGAAGACTGCGAAGATACTTTTCTGAAAAACCCTGAAGGGAAACCACGATTGATTTATCATCTCCTGGAAGATGGGAAAGTCACTTCCAACTCTGTCCAGCAGTTGATCGACCAGGTTTCTAAACTAAACAAGACCAGCAAAGCTAAGGTAAAAAAATTCTTCTTCCTCTTCTTCTTTTTTGTTTTGTTTTGTTTGTTAAGAACATGTTTGGTAGAGGGAAGCATCAAAGAAAAAATGGGTGGGTAAGCCAGGCATGCTTAGGAAGGCAAAAGGAAGCCAGTGTGGCTAGGATGAATGAAGGAGGAGAAGGAGCAGGAGAGGTAGCTCCATTTGATCCTGAAGAACTTCAGAAACAGGACTGGAAGGATTTTGGCTTTTATAGGGCTTGGCTAAGTCCTGGGACAGTGATCTCTTTGGCTGTTGTATGAAGAGTAGATAGTCATTTCTTAGAGGGTAGGGGTAGACCTGAGAGCTGTTGTGTCACTCCAGGTGAAGCTCAGAATAGGGTGGCCCTAGGAAATGTATGACATCTTGTATCTAGCTGAAGGATATATTCTTTTTTTCCTTTCATTGCACTGTTATACTGTCACTCTTTGTTGATCTCAGACAAGTCACTTAACTTGCCTCAGTTTCCTCTTCTGTTAAGATGGGATAACAATGGCTCCCTAGCAAGGCTGTCATGAGAACCAATTAGCCTAGGCACGTGAAGCACTTAGGGTTCTTCCAGACACATGATCACTATTCAGCGTTTACCACTGTCGCCTCCTGGCATGACTTACTATGCTTTCTTCTTACGGTGACACTTCTTTTCTATTTTTACCTTTCCAGATCATTGATCACTCAGGAGAGCCTGCTGAGGGAGTGTACAAAACTTACCTTTGTGTGGAGAAGATCATTAAGCAGGTACATATGCAAGAATTTTAGATCACACAGCGCAGTTGACGCAGAGAAGCTGGCGGTCATGCCTGTGTTATTAATAGTTTTGGTTAAATTGTTGTGTCCCTGGACCTTGACTTTGTTTAAAAGCACATGGTACCCTAAAAAGCCAAGTGGAAGTATAAAAATCCTCCTTAGCCCCAGAGGACACAGAATAAGAGTGAAAAAAAAAAGTGAAAACTTTGGATCTGTTAAAAGGTGACATGTCTTCAGTGGGTCTCGTGTTTTTTGTTTTTTGGTTTTTTTTTTGCCTGGGATGGTAGGCATGCACTCTGACAAAGTGAATTATGATACAAAATTATCAGTTATACAGAATAACCACCATTATACCGAGACCATAGGTTGGACTTACCATCTCACTAGTACAGTCCGGCATGTGTTCACAGGCCAACTCCTGCTGTGGTAGCTTCTGTTCACTTTCTTCCTCTGCTTGTTCTCTGTGTTCAGGACATACTGGGCTTTGAAAACACAGTCTCGGAAACTACAGAGCTGGGCAGTGAAGATTCCACCGCAGATGAGGATGACCTGGGCGATGTTCTCTGGGACATACATGACGAACAAGAGCAGATGGAAAGTTTTCAGCAGGCTTCTAGTTCAGCCCATGAGCTGGGTTTCGAGAAAGTAAGCTTTCAGACTCTTGTTCTAACAAAGACGGGGTACCATTTAAAGGCTGTCCTGTGAGGGTGTTGTCCCTTGAATGCAGACAAGGTTTACGAGCATGTTGCTTGTCTTCTTTCCGAGTTTCGACTGTCCATGTGGGAATATGCCTAAGTCTGTACAGTATGAGAGACCTGTGACATTCAAATAGGTGGTTCACACTTGTTATCCCAGCTACTCAGGAGGCTGAGATCTGAGGATCATGGTTCAAAGCCAGCCTGGGCAGGAAAGTCTATCAGGCTCTTATTTCCAATGAATGACCAGAAACAAAACAGGAAGAGGAGCTACCACTCTATATGGTAGAGTGCTATCCTTGAGCAAAAAGAGCTCAAGAACAGTACCCGGGCCCTGAGTTCAAGCCCCAGTGACTGGCAAAAAAAAAAAAAAAAAAATTCAAACAAGCGCATCCTCCGCTGACCCTCTGGGGCAGGATAGAACATAGCTGCTCTTTTTTTTTTTTTTTTTTTTTTCAACAATCTCTGGAAACTGGTGTTTACTGATGACAAAGCTGCAGAATACTTGCTGGGGCTCTCAGGACCTCCTGGGACACGTTTTGTGATTTGGGGGTTCCAGCATGGCAGTGTGACTTCCCTGCAGAATTAGACAAAGCATCTGGATGTTTGCACCCCACTTTCCCACCCCCCAGCCCCCATTCTTAGTTTACCACCGCCAGCATTTTTACTGGCCATAATAACAGACACTGTGCAGATGCTGGCGGACAGTGTGGGGCGTTTTCCTCATGGAGCTTACCTTCAGTGTATCCAGACAGTACTCAGAAGCTGTTTCCTGAGGCACCCACTTTCTCCTCACGAGAATTCCTCTCTTGTTTCCAGTATTATCAACGTCTTAATGATCTGGTGGCGGCTCCAGCCCCGATCCCTCCCCTTCTGGTGTCTGGAGGACCTGGTTCTGGCAAGTCCCTTCTTTTATCCAAGTGGTACGAGATGCAGTGGAAATGAATTGTCCTTGTTGGGCTCTGTGGGCTGAGTTCCTGTTGCATGCAGGCCCATACGACACCTTAAGCTAAATGGAAGAGGAGAATGAGGCATCGAATTCAGATGTCAGAGAAAAGATACAGGACGGGGAAGGAACAGGAAACGTGAGCATTTGTCTTTAGGGATGGAAGTGAGACACGGGGTAAGGAGTGGGCAGTGTGGCGTGGAATGAGGCAGACTACACTAGAGCAGCTTGTCTTTGCAGTTACTGGCTTCATCTTTAACACTGCATGAAGAGTTAAAATATGGGAGCTGAGAAGGTGGCTCAGTGGTAGAGTGTTTGCCTAGCATACATGAAACCCTGGGTTCGAGTCCTCAGTACCACATACACAGAAAAAAAGCTGGAAGTGGCACTGTGGCTCAAGCGGTACAGTGCTAGCTCAGGGACAGTGCCCAGGCCCTGAGTACAAGCCCCAGGACTGGCAAAAAAAAAAATAAATAAAAGAAAGAAAGAAAGAAAATAGTGTTTTCAAACCTAATAAACTTGCCCTCTACACGGCGTATTTCTCATGTCTACTTTACTAATGCCATAACTTCCCATGTAAACTACCTTAGCTTGCATCAGTTAACATCAGTCTTGGCTTTCAAATGAACCTGTAGTTGTTAAAACGCTATTCAAATGACTCTAACGTAAGAGTAAACCAGATGCCCCAACTAATGTTCCAACTAATAATACCCTGCGGACGGCTGCCGGTGAGGCAGCTCGACCCTCCAGTTCATCACGGGTTCTTGCTTTGTCCGGGGTGGATGAGCTTCCTCCGTCAGGTGAGCGTCTTTGCCTTTCTTTCAGGATTCAGCTGCAGCAGAGCAACTCCCCCAGTACCCTGATCCTCTCCCATTTCGTGGGCAGGCCCAAGTCTACCAGCTCAGAGGCTGCCTTGATCATGAAGCGGCTGATGCTCAAGGTAGAGTGGGCAGTCAATTTCAGCTTGATCAGAACTCCTCAGCGGTCTCATGAGAACATCTCAGATCTGAAGTGTGAAACTTTCTGGCCTGGTCCCCCCACCACGTGTCGGCTTCCTGATATTCTTCATGTTAAATCGTCTTTCAATTGCTCAGCAGGGCTACACCATGAAATGTCCACTGTAAGCTGCTGTAGCCCAGGGGTCTATATGCACATGTATGTGTCTCTGTGTGTGCCTGTGACCCTGCATGTGTTCACATACAGGGTGTGTTAGGTCTGACATCCACAGATAAGGGAAAATGGGCTCATTGGTCTTTCTGAACCTGGCTTAAACTCAGTGTAAGAGCTGTCCATTCTTCTGCAAATGACATAATATTATTCTTCCTGATGAGTAAAAGTCCAATGATATAGATACTGATATTGATATATGTCTATTGATATAGACATCTATATCTATTGATATATATCAATATCTATATAGGCAGATATCTCATATATGTGTTTATAAATATATATGTGTCGATATCTATCTATGTATCTACAGATCTACATATTGGTATATCTATATATAGATGTATAGATAGAGAGATATATCTATATATGTATATATACCAATACTTGATAGCTCTATATCTATAGATCTAGCTATATTTATATGTGTATATTAATGTCTATAAGTACATATATCTATATGTAGATACATCTATAGATCTATAGATCAATATCTATAGATACATCTATTTACATATATATAGCTAAAGATACATAACAGTATCTCTATATGTGTATAAGGGAGATTATTTGTATATATCTCACATGTTTTCTTGATCATTGATAGGCATCTGGGCTGTTTGAAAATACTCCTCACTACAGTCACGTCCTCTTAAGGACTCGATGCTGGTCTGGCGAGCTAGGAGTAGAAAGACCTCCCTGAGCTGCCGTAGACCATAACCGCTTCCCTTTGTGCATGGTATTACCTTGTAGCTAATGCAGCACTCCTGGACGGTATCTGCACTGACAGTGGACCCTGCGAAGATTCTGGAAGAATTCCCACGTTGGCTAGAAAAGCTCTCGGCACGCCATCAGGGCAGCATCATCATCGTTATCGATTCTATAGATCAAGTGCAGGTATTGTCTTCTTTTGGCTTTCTATTGGACTCTACGAAAATAAAAAGCAACTATTTGTTTTGACATATTTTAGGTCGTTTTCTTGTCTCTCAAATCTCAAGCCAATAATATTAGTGTTTTGCCATATGTTTTTTTAAAATCCTAAAATTCAAAACAAGGTGTGTGTGTGTGTGCATTTGTGAGCACATGTGTGTGTATACTGCTATCAGAGCTTGAACTCAGGGCCTCATAATCAGCTTGCATGCTCATGGCTGGCACTCTACCACTTGAGCCATATGCCCAGTCTGGCTTCTTGCCAATTAACTGAAGATAGAGTATCATGGCTTTTTCTGCAGAGCCTGGCTTTGAACTGGAATCCTCTGACACACAGTCTCCTAAGTAACTACGATTATAGACCTCCAGTTCTGAATAAGATTTTTATCCTTAATCATAATAGGGAAATTTAATAAGAACTTGATTATTAGAGGAGCTATTGTTGCATTGTGTTGAAATATTCTGATACTAGACTGCCTTTTGTACCCATATTCTGCAGCAAGTAGAAAAGCACATGAAATGGCTGCTAGATCCACTTCCTGTGAATGTCAGAGTTGTGGTTTCTGTGAACGTGGAGACTTGTCCTGCAGCGTGGAGGTATGACACTGACTTAAAGTTCATTTCCATCCCGTGAAATGTTATTAAGACAAAGCAAAGGGTTTTTTTTTGTGTGTGCTTTTTTTCTTTTCTTTTTATGGTAGGCATTCGTGGGGGTTTTTTTGTGTGTGTTTCATCTGAATGGAGGTGAGGATGGGAAGAAATAAGTATTCAGAAAAAATTCAGTCTGTAAGGAGAAGCTTAGATAGGTAAGAGATGAACAGAAAACTACGACTCTTGAGTTTCTGACTCAAAAGTATAGCTAGCTGGAATTTCATGAAGCAAAACAGGAAACACCCAGAACAGGAGGGTTTATGAAAGAGAGGCAGTTGGATGTATTTTTTGAATGTGATTAAACTGAATTGCCAATGGTAAATCCAAATAATTGTTTATAGTAGGCAGTTGAATTTATAGTCAAGGAAAATGGGGGCAGCCAGCTAGAAATTATAATCTAGACACTGTTATCTTAAAATGTAAGCTACACACACACACATTCACACACAAAGTGACCCACAGATAGAATCCTTCAGGACAGCATTTCTCAGCCTGTTCTTCACTCTCTAAAAAGCCATAAGACCTTTTTTTTTTTTCTCAGATTGCTCCTAAGAATTTGTGAGTGTATGTATGTGCACACGTGTGTGTGTGTGTGTGCACACGTGAGTGTGCACACCAGTCCTGGGGCCTGAACACAGGGCCTTATGCTCCTGCTTGGCTTCTCCACTCCATACTGACGCTCTACCACTTGAGCTACACCTCCACTTCTGGCTTTTTGGTGGTTAAGTGGAGGTCAGAGTCACATAGAAACTGGGGCTGCTCCAAATTTCAGTCCTTAGATCTAGCCTCCTAGGTAGCTAGGATTACAGGTGTGAGCCACCAGTGCCTGATTTCTCTAAGAAATATTCATGCTATTCATATACTGTATTACAGTATATGCTATTCATATACTATATTTTAGTATATGAATATACTAAAATATAGTATATGAATAGCATGAATATACTATATTTGTTATTTTATGCAGAAGAGTACATTTTTCCCCTACCACATTAGCAATGCATGTTGTGGTAACTAGATTTCAATTGCATTATAAGTACTTTGGGGAAAAGAATGTGTCTTTGTAGACAATGTAAGACCTCTGTTTAGTTTTATTGTAAGTATAGAACATATTTGGTTATAATGCCTTGGTTACAGTCATACTGTTAACAGGAATTGCATGATGACTACTTAATAGGATGAGCAGCGGTGAGTTTTACCGACTTTCTAAGGAGACTACATGAAATTAATTCCTTTAATGGACTTGAACTTTTGAGTACAACTGAGTTCTTATTAGAATTCCATTTGTCCTTTCTTTAAATAAAAGGTTGTGGCCTACGCTTCATCTCGATCCTTTAAATCCAAAAGATGCAAAATGTATTATACTGGCAGAATGTCGGTCTGTGGACATTATGCTGAGCAAAGAACAGGTAAGGGTTTTAAATTGTGATGCTACTTTTACTCTTTGTTAGCCTTCTGATAAAATACCTAATGTCAGACAAATTCAGGATAGGAAGCCAGTTGTTCCAAGGAAATTGAAATGTGGTGATTATTTTGGTAAGGACATTCCTTCCCTCTTTAATGACAGATATTAAAGAAGTCATGAAAAAGATCTTGGACACAGAGCCAGATATGCTACTTCATGTTATAATCCTAGCCACTCAGGAGACTGAGATCTGAGGACCACGGTTCAAAGCCAGCCCAGACAGGAAAGTCGTGAGACTCTGATCTCCAATAAACAACTAAGAAAAAGCTAGAAGTGGTCCTGTGTCTCAAGTGGTAGATCACTAGCCTTGAGCTGAAGAGCTTAGGGACAGCTGGAAGGCCCTGAGGGGTGGAGCCCTATGATAGACAAAAACAAAACAACAACAAAAACACCCTCATTTCAACTAGTGGCGGGATGTGGCGGTGGCATGTACCTGTCATCCTGTGTGAGAAGCTGACATCAGGAGGATCACAATTCTAGGCAAGATCCCAACTCACCTGAAAACCCGGGAATAGTGGCTCATCCCTGTTACCTAGCTCTGGCAGGAAGTATAAACAGCAAGATCGAGGTCCATGCTCAAAGTGCCAGGCTAGGGTCATGGCTTAAGCAGTTGAACATTTATTTGCCTAGCAATGACAAACTTTCCAAATTCAAATCCCAGTACCCCCAGCAAGACCGTAAGAAAGGATTGTGATCTTAAGCAGTACTTTTAATCGAAACTTAATTTATTTAATCTTAAGATTAAAAGGAGGGAAAAATGTATTTTCCCATTGGCTGCATCAGCTGTGTGCAGTCAGGTAGCAGATATCATTTCTCTGGGGCACTGGTGGATGGCTCACTGGTTGTAATGGCTTCATTCTGGGGACTGGTGGGGGGGGGTGTCTTTGTGTTTTGTTTTTCTGGTGAATTGTGGACAGGAGCAGCAGCTGGAAAGGCACTGTCGCTCTGCTACCACCTGCAATGCCCTTTACGTCACTCTTCTTGGCAAAATGATGGCACGGTAAGTGGTGGTGGCTTTTCGTGACCTTCTGCATGGACTAACTGCTTGCTGTGCGGTGAATCAAGAGCTCTTCCCCTCCGCCCATTAGCAGTCCCCTAGGCCACTGAGCTTTCTGCCTGCTTGTGACCCAGTAGTCTGTGAAGCATCGGGATTTGTCAGTGGAGCTGTCTAACGTTCATCACACTCACCCTTTGTATTGGGTTGCAAAAGGCGTCTTCCATGCATGCGAGGCTACAAAGTGAGGGCTCCTTACCACCCACTGAGCTCATGGAGCAGTGAGGAGAAAAAGAGAGGTACAAGGATACCACTTCCTGACTGAGGATATGGCTCAGGTGGCAGAGTGACAGCCTAGCAAGCAGGTGGTTCTGCATTCAAACCTCTGTCCTGTCAAAATTCAATTAGGAAGGTTAAGAGGCTGAAGAGAAGGGAAAAAGAAGAGGGGGAAGAGGAAGGAAAGAAAGGATGGTAGGCTAGAAGGGGGGAGCAAAGGGAAGGAGGGAGGAAAGGAATTATTTCGGAAGCCCCTGAATATACAGGTAGGTTGGTAAGTAGGAATAATTTAATCACCTCCGTTCTTAAATCCTGATAACTGTTTTTGTCATAAAGTAGTTTTCTTTCTATATTTTTATTGTAATTTATAGAAGGGTTAATTATATTCACCAGATAGAAGGTGCATTACTTCACAAACATTGATACCCTTTCTTATGTCTTGGTCCCCATTTCCCTCCCCCCATAAAGTAGTTTTTTTATGGTCATGGAAATCCATGGGCACTCTTGGCTTAAGATGAGCAGGAAGATGTTTTCCCAGTTGTATTTCTTCTTGAATACAGCTGTGCTCTCCTGGCCCATCCTTAACCAGAGAGACATAGAGTCACAACTCTTTTTTTCCAGACACCAGATCCAGTTCTCTGGATCCCACACTCCCAAAGCTGTGATGAAACAATTTTCTTATCCTTTTTAACTGTAATAGTTCTGCCATTATACTGTAAAGATGCTGGGAATAGGGTGGTGTTTGTGTACTAAACTGCTAGCAATCACTTCACATATATTAGGTCTTGCCCATTGTTTATTGACTTGATTCCAACAGTGTCCTAAAATAAACCCCAGGACTCATAAAACTATCATTGTGCCCTACCATATTTGGCCCAATCTCCATTAGCAATTGCAATGCTAATTCTCCAGATCACCTTGTTTTCATATTTTCTAGTTTTTCACCATTGTTACCAACCTGCAGGAAAATTGACTTTTTTTTCTCACTTCACACAGTGCTGGGAAAGCGGGCAGCTTAGATGCAATCCTTCACCAGTGCCTCCAGTGTGAAGACACCATGTCCTTATACAGGCTTATTCTACGCTCTATCCAGGGATCCATGGCAAACGAGGGTGACAAAGAGCTAATGAGACAGGTAAAGCGTAACCAGCTTAGGAAATGAACATTAGCTTGCCTTGTCCCTGTTATGTGGATTGAAGCAAATGGTTCTTTCATTGTGTGATTAAATTGGTTTCAAGTATATATAGGAATTCTCGTATCTTGTGTGCTCACTGAAATTCCCACTTCTCATTGAGCATTAGTAGTTCTTATTTCATGTTTAATTACAAGTTTGGGTAAAAAAAAAAGTTATACGCTTAAAAGATTCCTGGTGATTTTCATGCCTGCTGGGTATTTGCAGAGGTGCTTTGTGGTCATTATTTTCTGCCTAGATTCTCTGCCTGGTCAATGTAAGCCACAATGGCTTGAGTGAGTCGGAACTGATGGAGCTTTATCCTGAGATGAGCTGGGCTGTTTTGACCTCCCTCATTCACGGTTTGCACCAAATGTGTCTGCTGACTTATGGTTGTGGATTGCTTAGGTTTCAACATCTGCAGGTGGGTGGTATTTCAAGCATTTTTTTTGGGGGGGGGGTCCAAGACTGGGACTTGAACTTGGTACATGACACTTTTGCTCACTGACTAGTGTTCTACCAACTGAGCCATGCCTCCAACCCCTCAAGCATCTTTTAATGAGATAGATAATAATAAGATCTATAATCTATAATTTAAAATGTAACATTCCACGTTATAGTGCATTAGTTATGTCCAATTAAACTGGATATGGTGGCCCATGCCTATAATCCTACTCAAGAGGCTGAGATCTGAGGATTGTAGTTTGAAGCCAGGCCAGATTGGACATTCTGTGAGACTTTTTTTTTTTTCTGCCAATCCTGGGGCTTGAACTCAGGGCCTGGATGCTATCTCTAAGCTTCTTTTGCTCAAGGTTAGCAGAGCCACAGTGCCACTTCTCACTTTTTCTGAGTAGTTTATTGGAGATAAGAGTTTCATAGACTTTTCTACCCCCAAGGGGCTTTGAACTGTGATCCTCAGATCTCAGCTTCCTGAATAGCTAAGATTACAGATGTGAGTCACCTGCCCCCAGCTGTGAGATGCCTCTCTATATATTAGACATATCTATATATTACCTATATATTAGACTCTTGTTTTTATATATTATATTTATATAAACTATGTAATATATTTATATAACTATGTAAAATACATAAACATATTATAGATATAAATAATACTACATACATATATGTATGTTTTATACAGGGCTGGAGATGTGGCTCAAGTGGCAGAGCATGAGTAAAACTGAATTAACAAAAAGCTTTTGTTAGATTGGGCTGTGAATTCTTAAAACAGTCATATAGGAAATTTTACTCAAGTATATCACATGACTATAGCTTGAATTGAAAAATAGTTATGCCACTTCTAATATAAAAGCAAAGAAGTGAAATCATTACCAATTCCTCTTTTCCTCCTCCACTGTTAGATGTATTTTAGACCAGTGGTGGGTACTCTGTGCTAAGAACTCTTGTGTTTCAGTTTACGTAGAACATGGTGATTTTCTTTTCTTGTTCTCAGGCCTGGGAAACTGTGAGACTGGAGTACATGGAAGGTCCCCATGCAGTTTCTTCCTATCGGCAGAAGCTGATTAGCTACTTCAGCTTGCAGCTAAGGTGTTAGAAGCATCTGGGCTGTCTCCTGGCTTCTCGAACAAGCTCTCCCTTTCTGTCCTCAATTCTTTCTTAGCTCTTATAACAAAGCAGAAAAACTTATTACCAAAAGAAAAAAAATCATCAAAAACAAGATCCTTTCCCTATTAGTGTCAGAAGAGTGAAAAATGATTTCGGAAGGAAATCTTTTCATGTTACATTAAAGGTTAAGGTGAAATCCATGCAGGAGCATTTTTATCTATTTTATTCTTTCAAATGTGTACATATATCTCTATGTATTTGGAGTTGTTGAAGTTTTTTTCTTTTTTAAGCAGCTCAGTTTGATAAAAGTATCTTTTAAGTATTGCTTCACATTTTAACTTCTTTTAGTGTGTGTTTTAACTTCTTTTAGTGTGTTTCAGTTATCTTCCCCATAAATGTCTGGGGGAGTAAAATGATAGTTGAGATAATTATTTATATTCAGATTAGTAAAGCTTATGATATCTTTGTGGGGGAAGCAGTACTGAGATTTGAACTTGGGGCCTCACACTCTCAACTGGAACTCTACCACTTGAACCATGTCTCCAGTCTGGCTTTTTTCCCCCCTATGGTTCATTGGTGATGAACTCTCATAAGACTTTTCTGTCTGCACTGGCTTTGAACTTCAGTCCTCCAGAGCTCCTCTTCCTGAGTTGCGAGAATGACAGGCATGAGCCCAGCAGTGCCTGGTTAAGTTTCTGCTTTGATCCAGCCTTCTCGGTGGGAGATTATACTTAGAGTCAGGCATGTATGCTGATGTGTGTTTCCTCCTGTACTGCTCCTCTGAAGGCTGGGAGGTGTTCTGTGGGACACTGTCACTGAGCATGCCCCATCTTCTCCCCAGTCAGGACCGAGTAACCTGGCGGGGTGCAGATGAGCTTCCCTGGCTTCTCCAGCAGCAGGGAAGCTGCCAGGAACTGCAGGATTGCCTGCGGAACCTCCCTGTGTCTCAGAACCTGTACAAACGGTGAGCAGCCTCTTCTAGAACATCTTCTCCTATACCCTCCCCCCCCAAAAAAACCTAGTCCATTCATTACCAGTGCAGCAAGAAAGATACAATATAGCTGGGGGTGGAAGGAGGGAAGGGTGGGATTTTAAAATCACTTATAAGTTCCTATGAGATCTGTTTTGTCAGGAGAGCTATCTTAATGCTATTTAATATTTCTGCCACTATGTCCTCTTCTCAAGGACTTCTCATGTCTCAAATATGTAGCTTTCAAGCCAGACTCTGCATTCCAAAGGACACTCAACTGCACTGGGGGCCAGGAGTTTGACCTAGTGGTAGAGTGTTGCCTAGCAAGCACGAAGACCCAGGTTTGATTCCTTAGTGCCATATACACAGAAAAAGCCAGAAGTGGTGCTATGGCTCAAGTGGTAGAGCTCTAACCTTGAGAAAGCCTTAGGACAGTGCTCAAGCCCTGAGTTCATGCCTCAGGACTAGTTAAAAAAATAAAAGTTCACATTTATGTTCAGACTGTCTTGGACCTTTAAGGTCCAAGGTCATGTAACTGGGAAGATAGGTATATACCTTTATACCCAGCTTTCATTGGTTGAGTTAATGCCTTGCTTTTCTGCTTTTTCTCTTGTGCTGGTCTTGAACAATGATTGTTCTGACCTCTGCTTTTTGAGTAGCTGGGATTACGGGCAAGAACTACCATGACTGTTCCTTCATTTCAGCTTTCATGGTTTTTGAGTTCAGGTTTATTCTGTAGCTCACCAGCTCTTCATCCCACTTAATATCACCTGCTGATGAGTAAGATGATTTTTATCATTGTTCTTAAGGAAAACAGGAATGGCCTATTCCTGTTTCACTAGTTTCTCGTGGTTAATTTCCATCGTTTAAAATAGTTTTCAGTGAACTCGGTTAACTGCAGATCATGAAATAGCTCGTGGATTCAGATGAGTTTCTTTTGGAGAGGGTTTTATTTACTTTTGCATCACCTGGGCAGATTTTTTAAAAAAAGTTTTCATTTATTTATTTGTTGTTTAAGGGTGATATACAGAGGGGTTATAGTTTGGGGTAGAATTCTTGACAGAAACAACTTCAGGGAAGATTTACTTTGCCCATGACCTCAGAGGGTTCAGTCTGGTTTCTCAGACCAGTGCTCTTGGACAGAACATCATGGTGAGAGAAGGAAGAATAAAACCTTCACCTCATGGTGGACAGGAAGCAGCAGGAGCAGGACAGGAAGCAGAGGCACTCCTCCACACACCTGCTTCCTCCAGCCAGGTTCCACTGCCCTCAGGTTCCTGTAACCTCCCCGTATAGCGCCACCAGGTGGTTACCAAGCACTCAGTCCATGAGCATGTGGGAGAAATTCCTTGCTCAAGCCATAACGGAAGTAACCATGAGGATATTAATGGCAATAGGTAACACTGGCTCTCATACAACCACCCATGGAAGGTAGTGTTAGTGCCTCCTTTTCTGCAGAGGAGACAGTGAGATGGAGGAGGTCAGTGAGTCACATGCCTCAATCTGGGACCCAGATGATGGTGCAAAACGTGACCTCTGACCTCACTACACTACACTATGCCGGGCTACAAAGGAATTTGCAAGTTTTGTTTCTCATTTAGTTGCTGTCATTTTGTTGACACAGAGGACACTTTGCTGAGCTGCTGAGTTACTGGCAGTTTGTGGGCAAAGACAAAAGCTCCATGGCTGCAGAATACTTCGATTCACTGAAGCAGTACGAGAAAAACTGTGCCAATGAAGAGAACATGATCTGCTTAGCTGATCTTTATGAAACGCTGGGCCGATTTCTCAAGGATCTGGGCCTTCTTAGTCAGGTGACCTTAGTGGGACGCAAAGGCGGGTGGGGTTTCTCCATTTACTCTTCCCCCACTTCCAAGGGAGCGAAGCAGCTTCTAGGAATGCTGCTAAGTTGGTTCATGGGTAACAGATGACAATGTTGAGTGTCCTCACCATCACTCATCTGTCTCTGATCATTTTCCTGCCAGGCTGTGGTGCCTTTGCAACGGTCTCTAGAAATTCGAGAGACAGCTTTGGATCCAGACCACCCAAGAGTAGCCCAGTCTCTCCACCAACTAGCGAGTGTGTATGTTCAATGGAAGAAGTTTGGAAATGCAGAACAACTGTATAAACAAGCATTGGAAATCTCTGAGAATGCATATGGCGCCGACCACCCATACACAGCTCGTGAACTCGAAGCACTTGCAACCTTGTACCAGAAGCAAAACAAGTAAGGTTCAAGGAGTTTCACTGAGGTAGGCTTGTGCTTTAGACACGCAACATGATTTAAACCAACTAAAAGCAATTAATTGCCACTGGGCCTAGCAGATTCAGTTTGATTTGCATCTACTACTGAACTATATAGACTGCCACTAGAACATTGCTGTATTGATAGCCTGAAAGGATCCTGCTCTATGTAAGGGCTAATTCCATTTCACTGAAGACTTTGAATGTGTTTTTGTTTGGTTTATGGTTCTTGTTCTTTCTTAAGATATGAACAAGCTGAACATTTCAGGAAAAGGTCCTCTAAAATTCGCCAGAAAGCTACAAGGAGAAAAAGCAACTTGGTAATTATTTTTGTGTTGAACTTTGGAGTATCTTAACTGCACAAAGGCTGTGTTTAAGAGCTTTATATTTTAAAGTGACTTCTAGAAGTCTGTTCTAATCTCTTTTGAAGTACGTTGTGATGTACACTGCTAAAACAGAATCGTTTTTGATAAATTTGAGAATGTGATGTTTTCTTAATAGATTCAGTATGCTAGCTGAAAGCTAGTTGATCTAGATGAAAGAGAACAGCAGAAGAGCTTTTAGGTCATTGGTATATGGCTGGCACCTAGCAGTTGAGTTTTTTCCTCTGTGTCGGTTGCAGTACGGCTTTGCCCTTTTACGACGACGGGCCCTCCAGTTAGAAGAGCTAACACTGGGCAAGGACACGCCTGACAACGCCCGGACCCTCAACGAGCTGGGTGTTCTCTATTACCTTCAAAACAACCTGGAGTAAGTACCCTGCTGTTCACAAGGCACATATTCCCATATACACTTGAACTAAGCTTTTGGACTAAGAAGTCCAAAGCTGAAAGAACTGTGTAAAACTTCATGTTTGATATTAAGCTATGGACCTGCCCACACTTGAAGTTTAGGATCTTCCTTAGATCTTGATGAGAGCTCACAGAGGAATAAACTTGAAACTAATGGAGAGCTGCTACTTTGATTCTTACTTTACCAAGGTATAAAGGACTCAACCTGGCTTTATTTAGATTACCTAATTTAAACAAAGACTTCAGAAAAATGCAACAAAATTTTAGTCCATTTTACAGATGCCTATTCTGTTAATAATTATTAGACTGAGGTCTAGTTGTTTCAGAAACTACCTGTGGGTTTGTCTTGACAAGTGCAGTGACATCTGTTGAATCCTTGGCTGGAGCCATGTCTCAAGTGGATGAGTACTTGCTTAATAAGCATGAGGCCCTGGGTTTAATTCCCATTACTGTTGTCCTTCCTTCTCCCCCTCCCCCCAGTAAATAAAACCAATTCTGTTCTGCACTTCACTCCAATCTTTAGAGAATAATCACTGAAGCTATTTGGATTTTGTTCCTAGAACAGCTGAGCAGTTTCTGAGGCGCTCCTTAGAAATGAGGGAGCGGGTCCTAGGGCCCGAGCACCCCGACTGTGCCCAGTCTCTGAACAACCTGGCGGCACTCTGCAATGAAAAGAAACAATATGACAAGGCAGAAGAGCTGTACGAAAGAGCTCTAGACATTCGGAGGCGGGCGCTAGCTCCTGATCACCCTTCTCTGGCCTACACAGTGAAGCATCTTGCAATCTTGTATAAGAAAATGGTAAGGCGGTGCCAGTGGCTCACTCCTGTAATCCTAGCTACTCAGGAGGTTAAGATCTGAGGATTGTGGTTTGATGCCAACCCAGGCACTAAAGACTGTGAGACTCTTATCTCCAATAAACTACTCAGAAAAGGCCAGAAGTAGCGCTGTGGTTCAAGTGATAGAGTGCTAGTCTTGAGCACAAAGAGGCTCAGGGACAGTTACTAGGCCTTGAGCTCAAGCCCCAAGACTGAGGAAGGAAAGAAAGAAAGGAAAGGGTTTGTAATCCTCACCCTACTTTAGATTTTATATTGTTTTTATAAACTGCCAATGAAGCCATAATTACTGTCAACAAGTTCATTTGTCTTCTGATAAACATTAGATGAACTTGTTAAAAACCCTAGTGGTATTTTTTTGTTACTGTAAAGGTAATGTACAGAGGGGATACATTTACACTGTCAGGTAATGAGTACATTTCTTTTTGAATGTCACCCCTTCCCTTACTTTCTCCTAATTTAGAACAATACAGAACACTTCATGAATTTGTGTGTCATCCTTGCACCAGGGCCATGCTAAACTTCTCTGTAGTGTTACAATTGTAGTATACGTGCTGCCAGGCCTCAGAATCACAAACATTCTGCCTCAGTCCCCTGACACTGATTCTTTCCAGATCAAATAGTATTTACTATTTCAATATTTTCACTAGTTCATACTTTTTTTTCCTTTAGGGAAAACTTAACAAAGCTGTACCTCTGTATGAACTGGCAGTTGAAATCCGGCAGAAATCTTTTGGCTCAAAACATCCTAGTGTAGCTACTGCCTTGGTGAACTTAGCAGTTCTTTATAGCCAAATGGTAAGTTTATACTTTCTTTTCAGTGTTATTGGAGCCTTGCACTTATAATGCAGGACTCAAGCCCTACCTCCAACTGCTATCTATTTATCTATCTATCATCTATATATTTTTTTACCTCCTACCCTTTTCATATTTTTTCAGGTAAGGGCTCACAGTTTTTGCCCAGGCTGGCCTCGGACTTCAATCCTTTACCCTACTTTTCTCAAGGGGCGGGGTGAACAACCATGTATGACCACCTTTCTATATTTTAGCTCTTTTTAAATGAAAGATTTTAAAGTATTTTTAAAGGTAATATTAGGCTGAGTAAAAATAAAGAAAATCTGGGACTATTATTTTTCTACTAGTGCTTCTTTTTTAAAGAAGACATAAGTGATTTGTGAAACTATATTTGTAAGATGAATCGTTTTCTGAATGTTTAAAGCACCAGTGGAGTATTTAGTTCTGAGACAGGCTTGATTCTTTCACTTCTGGAGATTCCTACATCTGTCTATAGAAGCATCTTGTATGTAGCATTTGCCTATGGTACCTACTTGGCAATAAAAATACAGATTTCTGATTATACTGTTGGATGAAAGTCAATTCATATCAGACCAGGTATAAAATTTTGATTTCCATTGTACTGCTTCTCCTCTTATGATTAGTCATAATTTATTTTGTTCACTCCTATCTTTTAGAATATTAACATTTTAAGAAAATCCTTATCAAAGCCATTTAGTAATTTTACTATCATTTTTCAAAAAATTTTAATAAGAAAAAGCACACTGAAGCCTTGCCCTTGTATGAACAAGCTTTGAAGATTTATGAAGCCAGCCTGGGGCAGATGCATCCTCGAGTTGGAGAAACTCTAAAAAATCTAGCTGTACTCAGGTGAGGACATCCCCCCATACTCCTGCACCCTAGCTCTTCCAAAAGTGTTCTCACTTGCTATTGAACAGCACAAAATATTTCCTGCTAAGGTCCTCTTTCGTGGAAGCAGAGGACTGGCTTTTGGTGTTCTCCTTTCAGGGATTCTGAAATATGGTACTTACAAGGAAACAAAGACTACCAAGGTTTAGGGTGCAAGGAAAGTATCTTGACAAGCAATAAAGGGCTGGTTAGTATACGTGCCACCAACTAGCTCTGGGGTCACAGCAGCCACCTGTTGCCCATATGGCTAGGTTTACTGGTCAATATGAATTTTCTCATTTAGTGTTTGCTGAGGGTGCAGATACTAAATATCTGCGTTTAGCAATTGCAATTCAACAGTGACCACTGCTTAGCCTTCACGGTCTATCTGCTAGATATGAAAATATCCACAGTACTGAGAGAAGGAGTCTGAGGAACCTACTGGCCTGGTCTGAGTGTATATACTAGAAAAAGAATGGGGGGAGGGAATGCATAGTTACTCGAAACTTTTTTAAATATCCCATTTAAAATTGTCACATTTTTTTTCTCATTTTTATCTCCAAAGTTATGAAGAAGGAGATTTTGAAAAAGCTGCAGAACTGTACAAGAGAGCAATGGAAATAAAAGAGTCAGAAACGTCACTCCTGGGTAGAAAAGCTCCTTCAAGACATTCGTCAAGTGGAGACACATTTAGTCTAAAAACAATCCATTCAGCTGGGCAGGGTGGCTCATACGTATAATCCCAATACTCTGGAGGCTGAGACTGGGAGGATCAAAAGTGACCTCATCAAATCTAATAGAAAGCTCAGCACAGTGGTGCTATGTCTCCAGGGGAAACACAAAGGGAAGGGTCCCACTCCAGGCTGGTCTGGGTAAAAAGCAAGACCCTACTTGAAAAATAATGAAGGAAGAAAGGACTGGAGCATGCTACTGTGGTCAAGTGCCTGATCCGTCAATGTAAGGCCCTAAGTTCAGACCCCAATACTGCCTACACCACTTCAAGAAAAAGCAGAAACAAAAGCCCCACAAAAACCGATTTTCCTGTTTTCTTTCCTCAAGGACAAACATAATAGTGGAAACTACAATGCTTTGCAAGTGGACTTTGGGGAAAATAAATGTTTGGAAAGTTGGAATTTAAAACTTCATGTTTTTAAGACTTAATGTTTTACTTCTGACAACTAAGTTGTGATTTAAAGGGCATCTGTATGAACTTGGTCTAGACTACACTAAGTCTGAGCTGTGACTGTGTCAGTTGGGGTGGATTAAAGGAATTTCCTAAGCCTATTGACACCTTAACATTTTCTTTTCTTCTCAGGATCAAATTAGCCTTCCCATCCATTCCCCATCTTGTTTCCCAGCAGGGATCTACCAGTTCTCTACCTCACGTTAAAGTTTCTGGGATTAAAGGAATGATGTTCAGAAATGGTCTGAGTTATCTTCAAGGGAATTACTCTTACTCTGACTTAATAAATCAGGTTCTGCCCACTTTCTGTCTGTACCATCTCCCCCCACTGCACTTCCTGACTGTGGGAGGTCACCAGGCAGCAACATGCCAAGCTCCGTATTTAACCATTCTCCAAAATGAACACATGCTGTCTTCACCTACCGTCTTTCTTAAATGACCTCCTCATCATTTACCTCAAGCTCCAATTAGGCTGCCATTTTGATACTGAATATTAAATATTTTTACAGATTTTTATAAATAATGTTTTGGATATTGCTTGCTTTGTCATTATTTGTGTATTTATATGAAGTCATCAGTTTTAATACTTATAAGAGTCTAATAAAGGTGTAAAAGATGTTAAAAAAAACCCAAACAAATTTGAGTTCTCTTTCTTTTCACTATAAACAAAAGAATTATATTCTGCGTAATTATTTAAGGAACACATTGAACTTTTTTTTTTTTTAAAGACTTGAATGTTGTCAATACTCATTGCTCAACTTGAACAGTACATTTACAGCGATGGACCATCTATAAACCTTGAAGTCATACACAGTGGGAGGGTTACTGACTGGAGAGGGGAGCACTAAGTGGCAGCCATAGAGTTTCAGGAAATACAACAAAGTGGATATATATATATATATATGTGTACATATGTATATGTATATATATATATATATATCAATGTTGCCCTAAGTTTTATTAGCTTTTTTTTTTTTTAATTTCAAGGGAACAGCTTAAGCATAAAATAAAATACATGCCAGTTCATCATTTTACAGGTTCTTCATCTTGGCCATGAGGTCTTCCAAGCTTTCACCAGAATCTTCCACTATTACTTCAGGCCCAGAGTCTTGATGCTGTCCACACAAGAGGGACATAGTTCTTCATGCTGAGGATATGCTTTAAACATACTCCAAAAGATGTTCTAAAATTGTTAGGAGAAACAGATGCTTCTCCACTGCCCATTTTCATGGTTTGTTTGGGTTTTTTTTTCCCCCTCATCAGGGCCAGGAGTGTAGTCTATAGCCTAATGGTAGAGTGCTCGTCTAGCATGCACAAAGGCCTGGGTTCAATTCCTCGGTACCACATGCTCAGTAAAAGCCAGAAATGGTACTGTGGCTCAAGTGACAGAGCACTAGACTTCAGCAAAAAGTGTCCAAGGACAGTGTCCAGGCCCTGAGTTCAAGCCCCAGAACTGGGCGGGGGGGGGGACCCAATCCATTATACAGCCAGGTGCCAGTGGCTCATGCCTGTAATCCTAGCTACTCAGCAGGCTGAGGATGGCGGTTTGAAGCCAGACCAGGCGGAAAAGCCCCCATGAGACTCTTATCTCCATTAACCACTCAAAAACCAGAGGTGGCACTGTGGCTCAAAATGGTAGAATACTAGCTTTGAGCACAAAGAAGCTCAGAGACAGTGTCTATGTGCAGAGTTCAAGACCCATGACTAACAATAACAACAAAAAAATCTATTACACATTGAGTAAACAAAAGCATTTTATGTCTGTATCTTCAAAGAACTTCAAGAGAACCATGCAAAAACTTTCATATTAACACTGAACACCCCTTTCTCTTTCTGTCTCTCTCTCTCTCATCTTAATAAAATATCCACCACAAGAACTATTACACTGGCTCTACAAGATCACAGGAGGATGAAAGAGGAAAACACACATTTTCCTTACATGATACTGACTTATGAGTGAATCAGATTTTAGAAGTACCTGTTTGGGAATTGTGTACGCTACTGTAATTCCTTCCGGTAAGTCAGGAACTGGACCTGAAGAGCTCTTCAGTTCCTCTTCTGAAACCTCAGATACCAGCTCTATACCTGTGAAATGACAATTTTGACAAAAGAAAAAAAAACCTTCATAAAGGCAGTAAGCATTCATAATCTGTTTAGTCTTCTATTCCTAGCACATAAAATGTTATAGCATGCTAGGACTTCCACACCTACCCCACTCATTGTCTTCATGCACAATCTCCTCTTCCTCCTCCTCAATGGCTTCCTTTGTGGGCAGTGCAGCCACCTTTCTCTGTAGAAATCCAACAGAAACAGTTTTTACTTCCTCCCTTCTCTGAACCATGTGAGACTGACCCAGGTTTTCTACCTTAGCATACCAGAAAAGGACTTTTAAAACAATATGCATATATACATATATGTATATAAGTATACATTTACACATACAAAGGTATATAACTCACATACATACATATAGAACATGACTGACTGTGGGACTATGTACAAGGATGAGAGGAAAGGGAATCATTGTGAAATACAGTGCAACTGTGTATGAAGACAACATAAGGAACTTCAATAAAAGCTGTTGATCCATAGTTAGGGTGGGAGAGCAGGGGGAAGAGAAAGAAAAAGTTATTCTGAGTAAAACACAAGATATACATGTCTGAAATACCATACAAGGGTTTGTATAAGTAATATACACTAAAAAAAAAAAGACAAGATTGGGGGCTAACAAAGATGGTGAATGAGGATAAATATGGGCCACATAGTTTATCTCCATGCATGAAAATAAATGATGAAGACCATTGAAAGTGATTTTTAAAAAGGGAATGGAGCTTAAGCACTGGTGTCTCATGCCTATAATCCTATTCAAAAGGCTGAGATCTGAGGACTGTAGTTCAAAGCCAGCCTGGGCAGAAAAGTTCCCATGAGACTCTTATCTCCAATTAGCTGGAGGAACTGTGGTAGAACACTAGCCTTGTGCACTCAGGCCTCGAGTTCAAGCCCCAGGACTATCACAAAAAAAAGAGGGGGGGTCAAGATGAAAAGAATTACAAGGCTGATCAGGATATATCGTATTCGTGTATGGAAATGTCACAGTGAAACCCGATGTTCAAATAATATATGCTAATTTTTAAAAATCCAAGCCCATTTCTGAGTTCAAGTGTGCTTTTCTTTTCCATCACTGACCTAGGCAAGATAGCCCCTTGGAGCTGATAAGGTCTAATGTACCTTGTATTCCTCCTGCTGCTTCCTGCAGTTGTGGTCATCACACTGGGGGTTTGGCTTCATGGACATCGTAGGGAAGAAATCCTGCATGGCGTTGTATCCAAGGTAAAAGCTGACAGTACCGAAGTTCAAAAGAAACCTAGAGAAACATAATATAATAGAAATTAACTTGCACTCTCTGTCTGTCTCCCTCCCCCACCCCTCTCTCGGGCAGTACTGAGGTTTGAACTCTGGGCCTCATGCTTGTTAAGCAGGCATGCTAACTGCTGAGCTACAGCTCAACCCTGAGATAGGGTCTTGCCATCTCTGGCCAGGCACGCACATATGCACAAGCCACCTGTGTTGGGCCTCTGGGCAGAAAGAACAGGTGCCACCTCCTGACGCAAACTCAGGCGATCTGCGATGATGTGTCACGGACAGAGACCTGTGCCCTGGGAGGGCCATATTTGCTTTTCCACAGTTTCTCAACTGGCAACAAACACTTCTCATTAAAATCAGGATGCTTCCTTGTACCAAAGTGTGGTCTGCAATTATTCTGAAGGCTTAGAAACTGTAATGGTACTTCTTAAAAAGCTCATGACTATAATCCTAGTTGCTGAGGAGGTTGAGGTCTGAGATCACTGTTCGAAGCCAGCCCAGGCAGGAAAATCTAGGAGACTCTAATCTCCAATTAACTACCAAAATGAGTCAGAGGTGGAGCTGTGGTTCAAGTGGTAGAACACCATCCTTGATCAAAAAGAAGCTTAGGAGGTAGGAACCAGGCCCTGAATTCAAGCCCCAGGAGACACAGAGACATGGAGACACAGACACACACACACAGACACAGACATAGACACAGACAGACAGACAGACAGACAGACAGATACACACACACACACACACACACACACACACACACACACACACACACGAAGTAAACTGGTTGTAAACAGCCACACAGAAACCTTTCCCCTTTTCTTGCTATGATTAAAAAGTATTGTTGGTGGATATCAGCTTTTGGATAGCAAAGGTGTATCTCTAGCTAATATTTAATCACATTCTGATTAATTATAGTAGGAGTTTAAGCCAGGATAGCTGAAGCTGTATGTTTATGTAAGCATGCTTGCGTCCATCCAGTCTGCAGAGATTTAACTCATTCAGTTAGTGCTTGTAAGTACAGTCATGCACCCCGAGACACTGAGGTCAACAACAGATCACATGTATCCCAGTGTTCACGAAAGATTAGGCGGTCTAATGTTCCTGGATCTTCTGTGCATACATTCTGGGATGCTTCCACAGTGATAAATCACCTGCTGGTGCCTTTCTCATAACACAACCCCATTGCTAAGTGATGGGGGATACAAATATACCAGTGCTGCTGGACCATTAACAACTATCTTAAAATCCACATGCATATTCCCACATCATTTACATATGCAATATTAATACATGTAAGATTTCTGCACAAATAGATTTATGTTTATGTATAAAAAGTATGCATGCATCATTATAATAAAAATACTACCATACCACATACATCAAATAAAAACACTACATTACGTTTGAATGACTTAAAACTTAAATGCCAATTATAGTTGTTGAAATAATTCATGGAATAAATCCATTTTTATCAACTGCATAAAGGATCATTTGGGAAGATGGAGCCTCACTTACTTTAGCACATTTTGCACCAAGATCCCAGCCACCACCCCCATGGTAGTAGGCAGACTGGCTGCACAGACCCCTTCGCGCTTCAACGTCTTCTCATCGATGTTTGCAGCAACTACAAGTGGTGGAGCACACTAGGTGAGAAAGAATAAAAGAAAGCAATTTTAAAATGAAGAGGGGAAAAATATGAGGTATTCTAAATAGTATTCCATTACATGCAAGTGTATTTCTCTCTCTCTCTCTCTCTGTCTCTCTCTCTGTCTATGTCTCTCTCTCTTTTTTGGCAGTACCAGTGTTTGAACCCAGGGGTTTTATGCTTGTTTGGCAGGTGCCCCACACTTGAGTTGTGCCACCTGCTCTATTTTGAAATAGGATCTTACTATCTGTTTGGGTCAGGCCCTGGACCATTATCCTACTTTAGATTTCCTGTCACAGCTAGGATGCCAGGCGAGTGGCACTCTGTCCATCTATTTGGTTGAAATGGAGTCTTGTGAACAACAGTCCTCTCAGTCTCCATCTCCTGAGTCACTAGGATTACAGCAGTGAACCACTAAACCTGGCTCAAGTTTATTTTTCCAATTTCCCGAAAAACCAAAACACATAATAAGGCATACCGCAAAGCAAGCAGACTGTCCAGGAATGATGAGCTGTATGTGGCCTGAAACTGCGTTTTCACTGACCCCAGATTCCATCCAAGTTTGTCCAAGTTCATTACAAGCCTTAAGGGAGATAGGTTAAAAACAAAAGAAAAATTTAAAAAGCAAAGTATCAATTTTTTCAGGGAAATATTACTGCTTCCCTGAATAGACCACCACAGGCTTATAAATATTCACTTTTAGGATAAGAGAGGAACTTTACAGACAACACAGTGACCAACACTGATTAGAGACGACTGTCAACTGTTTAGGAAAGCACCAGATTTGACTAGACTGAACCACCCATCTATTATATTTCTTGTAAGGTTAACATCAAAATCTGTTTCTCTAAAACTTCAGCAACAACAAAATGTGAATATCATATAAAAAGTTAAACACAAAATTCAAAAGGAAAATCAAATTTTTGTGAGAAACGATTTCCCTCAATATTTACATTATTTATACAATCACACAATAAAAAGTTAAAACCAATGCTGACCAAGAGTTAAGTATTACAAAGCATGTGCTTACTTTTTTTCCATATATTTTTTATTGTAATTAATAGAAGGGTTGCATTATATTCACCAGATATCAAAGGTACATTACTTCACAAACATTGATACCCTTTCTCATGTATTGGTCCCCATTTCCCTCTCCCCACCCCCACCCCTCATCTTGTTTTCTGATTTCAAATAACCAAATACGCATATATACAATGTGTCAGATAACAAGGTGAAATACTGTAACAATATGAGATAACCAAGGGACAGCAAAAGAGATGAGAGATAACAGTATTTTAAGGACAACAATCACTCATTATATGGCGCTTGTTTCTATATCCTGGAGGTCCTTTCATTTAGTGTCATACTATATGGCCTTATGCATCTAGGTTTTGTTCTATTGTAAATCTGTGCTAGGAGAGCCCAAGGTTTCTACTGATTATGTGCTTACTTTAAAACCATAAACCAGACACCTGCTCAGCTATGTTTATCTCTGCACTATTCACAATAGCTAGGCGATGGAAACAATCCAGATGCCCTACTGCACATGAATGGATACAGAAAATGTGATATATATATATACAATGGAATTCTACATAGCCAACAGACAAGATAAAATAATGGCATTTACAGGGAAGTGGATAAATCTAGAGCAAATCATGTTGAGTGAGACAAGTCAAGACCAAAGGAACAAAAGGCGCATGGTATCCTTAATATGTGGCTATTAGATCCCAACAGTACAAGAGCGAGGACTCAATATTTGCATACCCAATGCTATGGACATGGTATTGGAAATATAAACATAACTACATAGACATAGAAACCTATGACTCTAGGGCCAGGAGTTTGGCCTAGTGGTTAAAGTGCTTGCCTAGCATGCATGAAGACCCGGGTTCGATTCCTTGGTACCACATATATAGAAAAGCCGGAAGTGGTGCTGAGGCTCAAGTGGTAGAGCTCTAGCCTTGAGAAAGTCCAAGGACAGGGCTCAGGCCCTGAGCTCAAGCCCAGGACTGGCAAAAAAAAAAAAACAAAAACCTATGACTCTATAGACATAATGTTTTATTTCATAAATTAATATGTATCTATGATATACAAACCCTTATCCTAATTTTGATTATGTTCTAAAAACTAAGTGCCAGTGATTTTATATACAGAGATTCCCTTATTGAACACTTGTTTGTTAAACATGTCATTTGAAATAGGATGTAAAAATCAATGTTAATAAATTCTTTAATAAAAAAAGCCAAAAAAAATATATCCCCCCCCAAAAAAAACCCATAAACCAGAAGCATCTGCTACTTTCCCTTGGCATAAAAGATGCGGTAACATAGGCTACATTGGTAGGGCAAGTAGGACTCACAGCTATTGCCATAAATTTTTACAGTAGGCTAAGGGAACATTAAAAACAAATAGGGCCAGGCACCGGTGGCTCACATCTATAATCCTAGCTACTCAAGAGGCTGAGATCTGAGAATCTCAGTTTGAAGCCAGTCCAGGCAGGTAAATCCATGAGACTCTAATCTCCAATAAACTACAAAAGAAGAAGAAGAAGAAGGAGAAGAAGAAGAAGAAGAAGAAGAAGAAGAAGAAGAAGAAGAAGAAGAAGAAGAAGAAGAAGAGGAGGAGGGAGGAGGGAGGAGGAGGAAGAGGAGGAGGAGGAGGAGGAGGAGGAAGAGGAGGAGGAAGAGGAGGAGGAGGAGGAAGAGGAGGAGGAGGAGGAGGTGATGAAGCAGCAGCAGCAGCATTGACAAAAAAAAAAATAGGGCTTAAATTCAGAGCTCTTCTTAGTATAGGAATCAAATACTGATAGCATGTCAAGGAAAACATCAATTTATGACCAATATCAATCTACAATAATACTCACTGTATTTATTGTCATTCGAGCTTCAAAATTATCCACACAGCTAAGAACCAGATCAACAGGTTTTCCTTCTTCTAATCCACCATTACTAGTCAAAGAAAATAAACTTCATTTAAAAAAAAAGTCAGGATACACAGTACATTGTAATTAGGGTTTGTTCCATTTTATTCTTTTATTGTACGTTTGCCTTATCACAACAGAACATTTAATATTAAAGATCCCATATTAGGTCCAAGAGTTGTATTGCAGTGCTTAGTTCATTTTCCCCAAAACACCACCACCCAACTTCTGCTAAAGAAAAGACTGCTTTTCAACGAAATCTCAAATATTTACCCCTTCTATTAGGCCATTATGTACTCTTTTGCACTTGGGGGAAATTACCATAGCTTTTGCATTACATTTTGAGCACTCTTTCCTTTGTAGGTAGCAGATTTTTCACAAAACCAAGGACAGGGAGATACCATGCAACTGGTGACAAAGAGAGTTGCTCTGCCTCAACTGAGTCAGGTAATGCATGCATGAAACTGGGAGGAATATTTATTTGAACTTTCATTTATGTTGCTTTGTCCTTTTTTTTTTTTTTTTTTTTTTGCCAGTCCTGGGCTTGGGCTCAGGGCCTGAGCACTGTCCTTGGGCTTTCTCAAGGCTAGAGCTCTACCACTTGAGCCTCAGCACCACTTCCGGCTTTTTGCTATGTATATGGGGTACCGAGGAATTGAACCCGGGTCTTCGTGCATGCTAGGCAAGCACTCTACCACTAGGCCAAACGCCCGGCCCCTGCTTTGTCCATTTTTTTTTTTTGACTGTGCTTGGTCAAAACTGTGTGTGTAACCAGCCTGCAAATAAGGTATACTTACTCTCTATTATGTTCTGGGACCCATCGGAGTGTGGCATTGGTGATACCATGACATCCCTATAGCCGTCCCAAACTTAGCCCTGTCTCACCGTGAATGGGTTCACTATGCAGTTTACCATTCCAGAAATGTTCTAACAGTCTCGGAAGAAAGCCATTTTTAGAAAGGAATAGAATTTCAAACACAGAACCCCAGATGGAGAGTCTGTCATTGGATAATTGCTATTTTCAGGCATTCTCTGCTTTTTTCTATTGCTTATAATACATATGTATGAGCTTCGAATACATAAACATCACTTGATTTTTTTTTTTTGGTCAGTCATGGGGCAGTGTGCTGTCATGAGCATTTTTACTCAAGGTTAGCTCTCTATCATCTTGAGCCATAGCTCTACTTCCCGTGTTCTGGTGATTATAGATAAAGAGACTCACAGCTAGGCTAGAGCTCTAACAACTGAGCCATATCTCCAACCCCTCAGTAGATTTTCTTATATTTGAGTTGGACATGGTACAAATCATTCATAAATAAAAACTTTACCTTATTCTGTCCATGAAATGTTGAAAGTTCTCCACTGTGGTAATATTATAGTTATGTACTTCAAAAAGAACATCAGGATTAATGTTCCTAAGAGAGGAAAGGAGGAACGATTATAAAGTCTACTAGTAGAAGGAGTGAGAAATAACAAATAGAGCAGGGTGTCGGCGGTTCACACTTGTAATCCTAGCTACTCAGGAGGCTGAAAGCAGAGGATCATGGTTTGAAGGCAGCCTGGGCAGGAAAGTCTGTAAGACTCTTGTCCCCACTAAACTACCAAAAAAGTCAGAAGTAGACCTGCAAAAGAAGACAAGCCCCCAAACTGGCACGTGTGCATGCATGAACGCATGTGTGCACATACACAAACAACAGAAAGGAAACAGTTATAAGAGCTAAAGAGTATGTAACCTACATTAGAAAAGTGGAATTCAAGCTAGTTGAAGGAAACCCAAAGCCATTATCATCTTTTGTTCCATTTGAGGTTAAAACTTTTTTTTTTTTTGGTGGGTCATGGGACTCAAACTTGGCCTGGGCACCATCTCTGAGCTCTTCAGCTCAAAGCTATCACCCTACCCTTGAGCCAAGCCCCACTTCCCGTTTTCTAGAGGTTAATTGGAGTTAAGAGTCTCAGGTTCTTTTGTGCCCTGGCTGGATTTGAATCTTGATCCTCAGATCTCAGCCTCCTGAGTAGCTAGGTTAACAGGCGTGAGCCACTGCACCTGGTGGGGTTAAAACTTTTGTTCTTATAAAGACCACAGAAGTTTCCCAATGCCAGGGTGGGTCATTGTATTCCTGGAGATTAAGGCTTTAGTATTCTTAGTAGCTCTGGCATATTGACAGTGACTCTCTTTGTCCCTATTCAATTCAGTGCCAAGTATGCTAGGCGCCCCACCACCTGCTTCTGTGGACCCTTCAAGGTAAGATCAGTTTTTAAACAGTTAAGAAAACAATTAGAGGGGCCGGGAGTTTGGCCTAGTGGTTAAAGTGCTTGCCTAGCATGCATGAAGACCCGGGTTCGATTCCTCGGTACCACATATAGAAAAAAAAGCCGGAAGTGGTGCTGAGGCTCAAGTGGTAGAGCTCTAGCCTTGAGAAAGTCCAAGGACAGTGCTCAGGCCCTGAGCTCAAGCCCCGGACTGGCAAAAAAAAAAAAGAAAAGAAAACAATTAGAGGGGCCAGGAGTTTGGCCCAGTGGTTAAAGTGCTTGCCTAGCATGCATGAAGACCCGGGTTCAATTCCTTGGTATCACATACATAGAAAAAAGCCGGAAGTGGTGCTGAGGCTCAAGTGGTAGAGCTCTAGCCTTGAGAAATTCCAAGGACAGTGCTCAGGCCCTGAGCTCAAGCCCAGGACTGGCAAAAAAAAAGGGGGGCCGGGAGTTTGGCCTAGTGGTTAAAGTGCTTGCCTAGCATGCATGAAGACCCGGGTTCGATTCCTCGGTACCACATATATAGAAAAAAGCCGGAAGTGGTGCTGAGGCTCAAGTGGTAGAGCTCTAGCCTTGAGAAAGTCCAAGGACAGTGCTCAGGCCCTGAGCTCAAGCCCAGGACTGGCAAAAAAAAAAAAAAAACAATTAGAATAACACTCCATGAAATGAAAATGACCTGAAACCCAAAATTCCAGAGTTCAAAATCAAGTTTTACTGGTGCCAAGACATGTTTATTCTTCTTTTCTACTTTTTTTTTGGGGGGGGGAGGGAGTTTGCCCACAGCTGCTATTTTCATGTGGTGTATCTATAGCTCTTCATAGAGAGAGATCACATGGCCCTCAAACACTTAAATGCATACTACCTAGCTCTATGTAGACAGGGTCTGCCAACCTGTGCCTTAAGAGCCAAGAGAATTCCTAGCATAAATCTTCCTTTTTTATGGAGGAAAAAAAAGAAAGCAAGATTATTGACATAGAAGGTTAACTCAGACCAGATACAGTGGGTTTTACTGAATGTCTTTAATTGTAGCTCTGTTTACCTCAAGGTATGTTCTGCTGCTTGAACTTTACTCAGTCCGGCTTGGTGAGGCTGGAAGAAGAGTCGGTTCATATTGGCCAGCTCTACCTTGTCATAGTCAAAGAGAAGTAGCTACAAAGAAGATGGTGTTCTTATGAGAAACATACCAAAATACAAAAAGGAGCAGAATAAACTACTACCCTCTGCACTTGATTGCTTTAATAGTTTGATGACTATATTAGCTAACTCCAAGACACTTAGATAATATACAGTAAATACATGGGTTTTATTATTCAGGTAGAATCCTTGGTAAAGGTTGCTTAATTAAAACATAGTGAAGGACCAGGATAGTAGCCTTGTCGTAGAGTGCTTGCCTAGCATGCATGAAGCCTTGGGTTCGAGTCCTCGGTAGCACATACACAGAAAAAGCAAGAAGTGGTGCTGTAGCTCAAGTGTCTTTGAGCTTTGAGAAAGCTCAAGAACAGTTCCCTGAATTCAAGTCCCAGGACTGACAAAAAAAAGAAGAAAAGAAAACAATGATGGCATGTAATTATGTGTCTAATGCCATGGGCCTAATCTTTATAAATCTAAGATTGGACGGAATTCCAGTATCAGGTTAGTTCTTCCTATTCACAATCCAAATCAAGTTTTATAAGTTAAAAAAAAATGTGTGTGTAGTGAGAAAGAGATAAGGTTTTATATCTATATCTGTATCTATAAAATTCTGGAAGTGAGGATGTAACTCAGTGACAGAGTACTTGCCTATCATTTACAAGGTCCTGGGTTCTATCCCCTGCATATCCATCCCCCAAATCTACAGTATCCTCTAGTTCAAATTCAACACTAAGTACAAGTTTTCTAGCATGTTTACATGTTTAATAAAACATTAGGTGCTTCCATTTTTCACTCCCCCTATCAAATTTCACAGCTTTTTTCCCTAAGGTTCTGTATCTAAAATGCTTAATTCCAAATTGTTTAGCTAGTACCCCAAACAAAATTTCTCAAACACAATCAAATGGTCTTTGTGTTATTAGCAATTTTATATCAGCTTTTGTTTGGATTGGGATATGTCTCAACCTTTTGGGTAAAAAGAACAATCTGAATAAATACATGATAAATGTATTTATCTGCCTAGGGACAGTCCTGATTTGTACCTGATTTGCTCCTGGAATGAGACATCCCCTATATGAGAGGGAAAAAAAAGAAGTATTTTTACCTTACCAATGCCACATCTTGTCAACATTTCAGCAGTCACGCTACCAACTCCACCAACACCTACTATTGCTACAGCAAAGGTACGGATTTTCTAGGGAAAAGCAAAATCATGTGTGTAAGTCCTTCATTTAATCTGCTACCAGAAATTATCTTCACTTACTGAAAAGGTCTTCAGAAACTGGTTTATCATACCTCGTAGTCGTTTACGATTCCCATTCGCTTCAATGCCATCAGGCGGCTTAAAAAAAAAAGGAAAAAAATGTTTTAAAGCTTATGCCATCAGAAACTTTTATGAAAGTTGCAGTTTATGGCGAGCAGGTTGCATGTAAAGTGACATCGGCTGTAACTGTTTTGTTTTGCTTTTAGTCGATCATAGGGCTTGAACTCTGGGCCCCCGAGTTCTTCAGCTCAAAACTAGTGCTCTACCACGTTGAGGCACAGTACCACTTCCGGTTTTCTGGTGGTTCATTGGAGACCAGTATCTCTTGGACTTTGGTGCCCGGCCTGGCTTTGAACCACCATACTCAGATCTCAGCCTCTTGAGTAGCTAGGATGACAGGCGTGAGCCTTCGGCTGGACGTGACTTCTGAACGTTCTTACACTCAGTGTGGTGTGAGGAAGGCAGGTGGCCAAACTGAGGCGATGTGCGCCACACACGTGACAAACCAGAAGTAACACCATATGGATGTGTACCTTCGATTTTTAAAATATATACATGCAAAAAGATAAAGAGTATCTTCTGACTAGCTGTGAGGTGTGACCTTACCAATTGAAGAACTCTGCTCAGACCTAGTGTAAGGTAGTTGGAGACCGGGTGGGCTGGACTGGGTGGGGGAAGAGGTTTGGACCAGGACTTCCCTCCTAATCTCAGGCACACGACTAACAGACCCTCTCCCACACACAAAGACCAAGTAAAAGGTGGCTAGAAGCCTGGTGGGGGGGAATGGAGGGGGGAGTATGACCTCGCTCCTCTCACCCCCACTCACACTCGCAATTTATGAAAGACATCCCCCCCCCCCCCCCGCCACACACACACGGTCAAAGGTTGAGGGACGCTAGGTAGGTGGAACGGGGGCAGGGGGTATCTGTGACCTCGCCGCTCCCTCACCCTCACCTTAGGCTCCTAACTTACAAGACCCCTCCACCCACCCCCCTCACAATAAAAGGTAGCAGGAAGCCAGGTCAGTGGGATGGGGGGCGGGGATGTGTGAGGTCTGTGGCCTCGTCTCACTCTCACCTCCAGCTCACCTGTAGGGATTAGAATCCACCACCTCCGAGCTCATCTTCTCGATGCGGGCCCGGCCAGCCCCTCCATCGCCGCCGCCGCCCCCGGGGCCCCGCCGACTTCTCTCCAGAGCAAGTTCCCGCTCCAGCTCCTGTATCCGCTGCTGCAGCCGCTCCACAGACTCGGCCATGGCTGGAACCCCGGCGGCCAGAGTTCCCAGCCTGGACCTTCGCCGCCGCCGCCGCCGCCCCACACTGCTCGGCGAGGCTCTCACCACAGAAAGGCCACCCGGACGCCGCCTTCCTCTCTCACCGACTCCCTGACAGACACGTCTCCGCCACGCCCACGGCCCCACTTCCGGTGCGTCGCCGTCATCGTTCCCCCCACCCCGGCAAAAGCTCGCCTACGTTGGCGTCTCTCTTCGCCAAATTCTTCTAGAACCGATGTCGGCGGCATCGCAGGATCGAATGTGCTCAGAGCAGGTAGAAGACGACGTTTCTACGTTTCAAATAGACTTCTGAGAGGGGGGAAAAACACGCCCGGACCTTTTCTTCCAACGCTCTAGATTCCCGACGGACGCCTTTCTCAGACGGACCCGGGCTGGGTCTTTCTTCCGCCTGACCGTCCGTACGTACGAACGTGAGTGTACGTGAGGTACCGTGGCTTCTCCCCCCTCCCCCCACCTCCCTCTTTAAAAACGGAGGCATCCAACTTTAGACTCTTGACAGAAAGAGGGAAAAAAAAGTTTAAATTCGGACGCACCTCCGTGCGCGTCAGGTCTTTTCCTCACCGCGGCCGGAGTCGTCCGGCGGGGGCCTTCCCGCTCCACCTCCCGCCGCTGGCGTTGCTCAGCAACGGCGCGCAGGGCGTACGTGATTGGCTGAAGCGAGGCCACGCCCCCCCTAGCCTCTTCCTCCTCGACCAAAGTTGATTTGGGCTACTCCACTGGTGCCTGGTAAGTCAGTGGGGTGACCTGGGACAGCGGCGCAGAGTCATGGAGGCCGGGGCCACCGGTGAGCCGGAGACCACCGAAGTGAGGCCTCAACACCAGTTCGACTGCAAGTCTCTGGAGGCCTACTTAAACCAACACTTACCTGGTTTGGGGGCAGATTCCCAGGCTGCTCTGACCGTTACTCAATTCAGGTATCCATACTTAGTCTTGTTTTTCCTTCTTCTTCTTCTTCTTCTTCAAGCTCTGGTTGGGTAATTTAAGGTCATCTATCGGGAATTTCTTTTCCTGCAATGACAAGATCCTATAGACAAGGACCTGCCTGTGGCTTGTCTACTGCATCAACTCCACCCCCCCTCACTCAGGCCATCGTGGAAGCTGAAGAACATTTCGCCACTCCGTTATGAAAAGGAGTCTTGTTCAACAGCGAAATGAGATGCCTGGCGCGGTTCTGAAGTGGTGGTTGAGGTTGGAAGCTCACTGAGAAATAGATACCCCCACCCTGACCTTTTGTACTATAACTTTTAGCACAAAAGTGCCTTCCCCTCTCCCCTCCTCCTCTTCCTCCTCTTTCTCGTCTTCCTCTTCCTTCTCCTCCTCTTCCTTCTCCTTCCACCGCCCCCTCTGCTTCCACTTTTTTTCCTACTAATTTGGCCTTTCACTTTAATTGACTTTATCCTCTGGAGTGAATGTATATGTATTCGGATCCTAAGGAATTAAATGGTTCCTCCGAGGGTACCGCTGCCCCTCACCCCTAGGAATTTTGTTTTTAGTATGTTTTATAATTTAATAGTATTTTTTTGCCAGTCCTGGGGCTTGAACTCAGTGCCTGAGTGTTGTCTTTGGACTTTCTCAAGGACTTTCTACCACTTGAGCCACAGCACCACTTCTGGCTTTTTCTATGTATGTAGTAATCAAACCCAGGTCTTCATCCATGCTAAGCAAACACTCTACCACTAGGCCAAACTCCCGGCCTTAAAACAGTATTTTTATAAACACAGGTGGACTATTGGAGTGCCTTCTTTCAGTAAACTATACCTGCCCTTGTTGTCTGGAGTTTTATGTTACATAAACTTGGAAACGTGTTTCTTGATTTGTAATACTTGCCTGTTTTGATTAGTTTTAAGATGGTATGAAGTAATAAGGAGGGAAGGGCTCAATGTTATTGCAATAACATTGCAATAATAGTAGTCTATCACATTTATGTTTTAACTGTTGGTGTCAGTGAAAATGTAAATAGTAGTAAAGGAATGAATCAGAGGGAGGAGGGGGTTAAAATTTAAAAGGCCCAGCTGGGGCACCAGTGGCTCACTCTAATCCTAGCAACTCAAGAGGCTGAGATCTGAGGATTGAGGTTCAATTCCAGGTTGGGCAGAAAAATCTAAGAGGCTCTTATCTCCAGTCAACCATCAAAAAGCCAGAACTGGAGGCATGGCTCAAGTGTTAGAGCACCAATTTTAAGCAAAAACAACCAAAAGTTCAAGCACTAGCACATACATGCATACTTATAAGCCACCCCACCCCCCAACTCCCAAGAAACAGAAGAGATAGTGGGAGGGACAGGGTGACGTGGAATAAGATGTAGCCAAGACTTCTAACCTAGAAAGCTGCATTGTAAACACAACAGATCAAAGTTCAACTATTGTTAAATTATAGTTACTGGTGAACTAGTTATGTTTATTATGGCACATGGCCCAAGTTGTAGAATCAGCCTAAGTCCTCCTCAAAGATGAATGGTACATATACACAAGGAAATAGACTATTATTCAGCCATAGAGTAGGATGAAATGTCATTTGTAGGAAGACGGATGGAACTTGTGACCATCCTGTTAAGCAAAATAAACCAGACTCAGAAAGACAAAGGCAACAGATTTTCTATCATGTGTAGTATCTACGTCTTTAAGTACACACGAAAAAAAGCCCTAAACATAACAGAAGGATTGTTGGGGGTGGGAGAAGGGAGGAGACCAGGCAGAGATTGAGAAAGGCACAATAAAAGGTGACAGGGATGGTGAATAAGATCCAAGTACATTGTGTACATGTGCAGAAATGTCATCAAACTTACTGTTTTGTACAATGAATGTCTGAAAAGGAAAAATAGGAAAGCTTCCAACTCCTAATTAATGTGTGGGAGGGGAGTGAATAAGAGGTAGGATTTAAAATTTTTTTTTCAATTTTCTAGCCTAGAAGCCTTGTATTGTAAACAAAGTAGAACAGATCAGAGTTCACATTTCAACTATTGGAGTTTGACCAGCCTGTCCTTTGGACATTAGCTCCTGCTCTGACCAAAAGGTGATCATATTTGTCTTCAAGTGCTTTGAGGGAGTTGTCCAGATGAAAGCTACTTAATTTTCAAGTTGATGTTAAACCTGAATCATGGTTAATCTGTTAGTCATGACACAATCAGCATGTCCAGAGCTAAGCTTGGTGGGCACATACCGGTAATATCAGCACTCCAGACGCTGCTGCAGGAGGATCTCTATTTTCAAAACCAGTCTGGACTATGGTAGTGACTTTCAGGCTGGTTCACCTCAAAAACAATTTTCAGAAATGTTATATTAGCTTGATTGAACATTTATTTATGGAATTCTGGATTCTACAGAAAATATTCCTTGTCGGGACACATGAAAAGCTATTAAAATTGGAGACATTGTAGTCTATAGTAAACATATGCCCATAAGATGTCAGGTAAGAAAGGAAGAGAAAGTTCAAGAAGACACAAAAATTATTCCATTTCTTTTTTTTTTGCCATGGTAATGGAAAATATTGGGTTATCTTGAACTGAAATAGAGATAGCTGGAGAAAAGCAAGTTTAGAAAGAGAATGTAAGGCAACTTCAGAATATTAACTTTCAGGTGCCTTTTAGATATTCCAGGGTATATGTAATGCAATAAGTAGTTGGATATATGAATCTGGAGGTGAAGACAAAGAACCGGAATAGAGCTAAATTTAAGAGTCATTGACAAAAAGAATATTTACAGTTTTAAGATGGAAGGGCTGACCTAGAAAATCTGTCTACATAAAGTGGAGGGATTTAGAGACTGGTTCACAGCATCCCAATGTTAAGATGATACATATTAAGATCCTAAGATCTTGGAGAATTACGAGGCACTCACATCTGTAATCCTATCTACTCAGGAGGCAGAGATCTGAGGATCAGGGTTCAAAGCCAGCCTGGGCAGGAAAGTCCGTAAGACTCCTTTCTTCCAATTAACTGCCAGAAAACCAGAACTAGAGCTGTGGCTTCAAGTGGCAGCATGCCAGCTTTGAGCTTACCACCACCACCAATAATAATAATAATAATAATAATAATAATAATAATAATAATAATGGCATACCTGGTATATGTGGCTCATATTTGTAATCCTAGCTACTTGGGAAGCCAAGGTATGCAGGAGAAGGCACTGGACCACTGAACCGTGCCTCCGGTTCTTTTCCCCCACTGGTTATTTGGAGGTATAATCTTGTTTTTTTGCCTGAATCCACACACCTGGACCAAGATCCTCCTATTTCAGGCTTCCTACCGGCATACTAGGTAGGCACTACCACACTAGCTTCTCCTCTTGAGGTGGGAGTCTCATAATCCCAGGCTGGCCTGGGAACTTGCCTTTCTACCTGTTGCTCTGTCACAGGTTTGATTTCATTAAATCATTAATTTACTGTTTCCTCTGACTTTTTCAGGAGGATTTGTGGAAGAAGTAAAACACACCTTTATAACTGGCCTTTCTGTTTTACTTGTGTCTAGCTCAGGACAGTCCAATCCTACCTTTTATCTCCAGAAGGGCCTGCAAGCCTACGTACTTAGGAAAAAACCTCCGGGTCAACTTCTCCCGAAAGCACACAAGGTATGGCATGGAAACACAGTCTTAGCACAGAGCAGCCCCAAAAGGCTCTAAAAGTCATAGCCTTCAGCACGATAGTAGACTTCTTACCAGATTAATTGCTAATCTCCAGAAAAATACGGATGTTTTACAAACTATTTCGTCTGGAAGATACTACCCTGATTTTAGTGCCACAACAAGATTTCATGCATTTCATGTTGCCCAAAACATTGTCAAGATTTCTTCGTTTTCACATGTGTCCTTATGATTTGCTATGTTTTTGAAATACTATATGTCAAAATGCTTTTAAAAAAAGAAAAAGAAAGTAATTTCATACTTTTAGGCTCTTGGAAATTGTGTTTAAATATATATATGTATATATATATGCACACACACGTGTAAGTATATTTGTATATAAATGAAGAACATCCATTTTTGCTTTGTATAATTAGATGTCTCCTCTTAGAATTACGTCTTCTTATTAAATGTATCTTTTTTAAAAGGGGAAAAAGTCATCTTATGTTTGCCAACCAATACGAATGCATTTTATTTCTAATTAAAAATTCACTTGAGGAATCAAACCCAAGGGCTTCATGCATGCTAGACAAACACTGTACTACTAAACCACCTTCCCAGCCTGCGGCGGATATTATATTTTCAGTACTAACCATTTGTAGATGGCTAGGAAACAGCCCTAGAGGTCTCTCCCTGAATCCCCTTGGGGAGATGGTAAGGAGAACAAGCCTATGTGCGGAAAACTGCTAGGCAGAAAGCAGTGTTTCATGATAAAATCTGTGGAATACTGAGGTCAGAAACTATTACCTTCACCGAATCTCAGCCAGGATTAAGGGCCCAATCTATCCTTTAATCTTAACTAGATCATTTTTAGTGTCTATCTGAGTTATAATTGTAATGATTGCACGGACTTCTTTTTAGGAAATAATTACAATCCCGCTCTGGATTATTTGTTGACACTATTTTGCAGTTGATTTCTAGTGAGGGATAACTCAAAAGTTATTGAATAATTTTCATTTCTTCTTTTTTAATTCCTCATCCTCCTATGTAGATTGATAGAGAATTTAAAGTCCAACAAGCTTTGTTTTCCACGGGATTTCCTGTTCCCCAGCCATTACTGTACTGCAGTGATGTGTCCATCATCGGAACAGAATTTTACCTAATGGAATACGTGCAGGTGAGTGAGTGGTCATTGTTTGTCTGCCACTTTTATTTTTAATGATGATATTATCATTGCGTGAAATTTTACAGCCAGGCACTGGTGGCTCACACCTGGAGTCCCAGCGAGTTAGGAGGCTGAGATCTGAGGATGGAGGTTTGAAGCCAGCCCAAGCAGGAAAGTACATGAGATTCTTATCACCAGTTAACTACCCGAAAACCAGAAATGGTGCTGTGGCTTAAAGTGGTAGTGTTCTAGCCTTGAGCAAAAGAGATCAGGGACAGTGCCCAGGTCCTGAATTCAAATCCCATGACTGGCAAAAAAGAGAGAGAAAGAAAGACAGAAGAAAAATTTACTGATATTCATACATGATATAGTTTATTCAACTAAAATGATGAATAACCTAAAATGTTGTTGGGGCTTTAATTTTCCTTTTAGTGTGAGCATATTTCATTAGGGAGGGCTGGAATGGGTCAGGAAGAAATTTAATAATTTGTTCCGCTAGGTGTCAGTAAAGAGCTAATATTCCTAAGGTCCTGGAAGTGGTGGGCTTAGGGCACCTACTCCACTGGAGAAGGACCAGATCACTAAGAATAAATTCAAATTGCCATTTAATTTTGTGTGTGTGTATGACATTCAAGTTGGGTTTAGTTCTAATCATTTAGCTTCACCTTGATAGATCCTTGTGTTTTCCTTTTGTTACGTGTTTCTAACATACCCATCATAGTCAAACTGAAATTCCTGGGACATTCTCTTCCATAGGGTCGGATCTTTCGTGATTTCTCACTTCCCGGATTGAATCCAGCAGAACGCTCAGCCATCTATGTCGCCATAATAGAAACACTGGCCCGGCTCCACTCATTGAATGTACACTCACTGCAGCTGAAAGGGTACGGCACAGGTGCTGGGTACTGCAGACGGCAGGTGAGACATGCACACACACACACACGCACACACAATACATTATATGTGTAATATATAACATACAAATATATAATACGTATTATATATGATATTCTAATACACAATGTGTATTATATATAACATAATGTACACATAAAATAATGTAAGTTATATGTTATATGCTATATATTACAGTATATAATTATTATATTCAACTAAAATGATGTAATAATTATTACATTATTTATTATAAAAACATGTAAATTATATGACATATACTATATAATATACAAATATATATATATATAGTTCTTTTTCAGAAGTGATTCGGGTTTTTTTGAGAACCCAAAATAGTTCTTCATTTGGATGTATGTATTTGAAGGCATTTTGCTTCTCTCCCATAGTCATCACTGATAGAGACTAAAACACACATCTCCTGGTGCCAAGGCTAGTCTTCCCCACACCGGCTCTGCCGCAATGAAAAGCTAGATAGCTGGGCTGGGAAAGGTGACTTAAGTGGTAGAGTGCTTGCCTAGCATGCATGAAGCCCTGGGTTCAGTTCCTCGGAACTACAGACACAGAAAAAGCTGGAAGTGGCTCTGTGGCTCAAGTGGTAGAGTGCTAGCCTTAAACAAAAGCAGCTCAGGGACAGACCCTGAGTTCAAGCCCCAGGACTGACCAAAAAAAAAAAAAGCTAGATGACTAAAATAAAACTGAGTGAAAGAGAGACTTACAGGTTAAAAGTCCTAGGCAAGTATAAATTTCACGTACAGGCTTTTGTTTTGAGCACTTAAGAGCACCACGGAATTCAGCGTAATTAAATTTATCTTCTGAATCACTGAATCTTTCCTTCCTCTCTCAGCTCTGCCATTTCTCTTACCTCTGTTTTTAGGTCTCAACCTGGACAAAGCAATATGAGGCCGCAGCCCATCAGGACATCCCCGCAATGAGGCAGCTGTCTGAATGGTTAATGAAGAATTTGCCAGACAATGACAGCCAGGAGAGTTTGATCCATGGGGATTTTAAGTTAGATAATATTGTTTTCCACCCCAAAGAGGTACTAGAGACCATGTTTATGATACATCTCATGAACAGCCTGATTTAAAGCACATGTACCCCATCGTTGTTTTCCCATAGTATCAAAAGACCTAGCCAGTCCTTATTCTCACTGTATAGCTCAGAACTGTCTACACATTCAAGACTTCTAGGAATGAGCCATGAAGATTTGCTGTGCATAGCTCAAGTACCAGTTGTGATTAATCAGGAAAGCCAAGTGAGAGCCAGAGTGATCTAGTTCAATTCCCACCCACCCCGATTGCATATTATATAGCAGTTACCATTTTGACTATAATATTTGTTATGTACTTAAATTCCTCAGCAGAGCAAATGCTCTTACACCTGCCCAGGAGTAGAGATATTAAGATAGTTTCTGGCTATAAATTCTTTTATAGCCAGTAATGGCTCCAGAAGACATGGTGTCTCCGTACAGTCTGACTTATCCATGAGAGATGCCCAGGGAATCAGGCTAAAAACTGGCCCCCTGTTGGCTTTTCTTTGAGGGAAAGTATGGCTTAGACTGTGTTTGCTTTCCTCCACTTCCTTGCTCTAGTTGTTTCAGGTTTCTATGGTAAAATACCTCTCTACTTTGATTCACAGTGTCGTGTTATAGCCGTCCTGGACTGGGAGCTTTCCACCATTGGCCATCCCTTGTCAGATGTTGCTCATCTTTCCATGTTCTACTTTTGGCCAAGGACAATTCCAATGATAAACCGAGGTTCTCATTTTCACACAAGCATAGGTACAAACGTGTAAGGTGCACATTACTATTATAATAAGTCCGTCTTTATCACTGTCATCACTAAACTTACAGTGTTAGACCATTTTTGTCTCCTAAGCATATTTCTCATTTATTTATTATTTCTTTCTGAATTTAGCATCCCACATCAGGTCATTTATGACAAAATATAATCCTTTCAGGAGTCAGTATTTAGGACGTGGTAGGTTAATATATGTTCTATTTTGCTTCACCTACCATCTGCTGGTCCATATGCTGTAGTATATTTTTAAATTGTCATTGACAAGCCAGATGACCTTCCTGTTGTATGCTGTTTTTATAGGAATACCATCAATGGAGGAACTGATCTCAGTGTACTGCCGCTGCAGAGGGATTCATTCTAATCTTCCTAACTGGAACTTCTTTCTTGCCCTCTCATATTTTAAACTTGCTGGAATAGCACAGGTTAGTATTTTAAGCATGTTGTTTTTACCATTATTTACTAAGATTTTTTTGTTTGCCAGTCCTGGGGCTTGAACTCAGGGCCTGGGTGCTGTCCCTCAGCCCTTTTTGCTCAAGGCTAGCACTCTAACACTTGAGCCACAGCAGAAACCAGAAACCAGAGTCTCATGGATTTCCTGCCAAGGAGGGCTTTGAACTATGCTCCTTAGGTCTCAGCCTCCTGAGTTGGTAGGGTTACACGTGTGAGCCACTGGCACCTGGTTCCCAAGTACAGTTTGTTTTTTGTTGATCATGGGACTTGAACTCAGGGCCTGGGAGCTGTTGTTGTTGTTGTTTGGTTGGTTGGTTTTTTGGTTTGTTTTGTTTTGCCTAAGGCTAACACACTCTACCACGTCGAACCACAGTGCCACTTCCAGTTTTCTGGTGGTTCCTTGGCCATAAGAGTCTTACGGACTTTGCTGCCCTGGCTGGGTTTGAACCATGATCCTCAGATCTCAGGCTCCTAAGTAGCTAGACAGGTGTGAGCCACCATTGCCCAGCTCCAAGTACATTTTAATCTAAATAAATTTATCTTTACATTAATCCAGATTCCAGGTGCTTTGAGTCTTAAGGGTTTTAAAAAATTGAGATGCTTTATCAAGACTAGAAATTAGAAAGAAAAGACAGTTGAAGGACATTTTGTCAGTAAAGTTTGTTCTATGCTAATTTACTTATAGGGAGTGTACAACAGATACCTTTTGGGAAATAATTCATCTGAGGATAGCTTTCTGTTTGCCAACACTGTGCAACCACTGGCAGAAACTGGATTACAACTCTCAAAGCGGTAAGGAAAATAGACTCTTCGCATTAACTCAAACTAGAGCTGTAGGTATGTTTCCCAAAACCTTTGCGCTGTTCATTTACACAGTTCACAAATCACTGTTCCATAAATAGGAGCCCTAAACTGTAACAGGATAGGAAGGTGGTTTTTTCCTCAATGTCAGGATTGCTGTTGCTAACTGCAGTCATTTTGTTGTTTTCTTATGCTAGTACTGGAGCTTGAACTCAGGACCTGGATGCTATCCCTTGGCTTTATCCACTTAAGGTTGCCACTGATCTCTTGAGCCACACCTCTCCTTTCAGCTTTCTGTTTGTTAATTGAGATAAGAGTCTCATGGTCCTCTCTACTTGCACTGGGCTGGCTTTGAACTATAGTCCTCAGGTCTTAGCCTCTTGAGTAGCCAGGATTACAGGCAGAAGCCACTTCTGCCTGGCCACAGATTTTTTTTATTTTGCCAGTCATGGGCTTGAGCTCAGGGCTTGAGCACTGTCCTTGGACTTTCTCAAGGCTAGAGCTCTATCACTTGAGCCTCAGCACCACTTCTGGCTTTTTTCTATGTATGTGGTACCTAGGCATCGAACTCAAGTCTTCGTGCATGCTAGGCAAGCACTCTACCACTAGGCCAAACTCCCGGCCCCATGGCCACGATTTTTTTCAATATAGAAATACAGTTGGGCGTGGTGCTCATGCCTATAAACTCAGCTACTCAGGAGGCTGAGATCTGAGGATCGTGGTTCAAAGCCAGCCTGGGCACTAAAGTCTGTGAGACTCTTATCTCCACATAACTGCCAGAAAACCAAAAGTGGGGCTGTGGCTCAAGGGGTATGGGTGGTAGCTTTGAGCTGAAGAACTCAGGAACAACACTCAGGCCCAGAGTTCAAGTCCCATGACTGACCAAAAAAAGTATGCACACATAAAGTATGCACACATAAATATAGATATGTATATATGTGTTATATGTTGCCTCAGGACTGGCAAAATAAAAAAGTATCTATTATATAAGACAATTTATTAATTTAGAAATATGGCTTTCTCTCAGAGCCGTAAAATTGCATGAAATTCTGTGTCCACGTCTCCCAAGCGGCATTGGCACTCCTGTCTCCATCAGGGGAGCACTCTTTGAGGCATATCCCACGCTTGGCTGGCCGCACGGGTGATGCCATCCCCAGAACGTTTGCCTCTGCCTCAGCTCCTTCTGAGCGATACTTTTGGTTAGCTGGAGATACTTCACATTCTCTGGAGAACCTGTATCATCAGGATTTGGGACTTCTTTGTAACCTCTGTTTGTTTGGCTTTTTTTTCTTCTTCTTCTTCTTCTTCTTTTTTGGCTGAAGATCTTTTAATACTGAACTGCCACGCGTGGATAATACCCAACAGTTGTTTGTGCAGACTAGGAAAGGCCAGGAGGTCCTTGAGAAGGTGAAGCGTTTCATGAAACAGCACGTCCTCCCCGCTGAAAAGGTATTGTAAGGACTACTGGCCATGCGCTCTAGCACCGCGGGTGAGCGCTGCGGCTCAGTGTCCGTGCTGTGGGGAGAGAACCATGGTGTGGTTCTCCCCACAGACAGTCTTCCTTCACTCAAGACTGCTTTTTTTTGGGGGGGGTGGCAGGGGTTGAACTTTAGGCCTAGGCACTGTCTCTGAGCTCTTCAGCTCAAAGCTAGCACTGTACCACTTTAAGCCATGGAGCCACTTCCAGTTTTCTGGGGGTTCATTGGAATCTCATAGACTTTCATGTCCAGGCTGGCTTCGAACCACAATTCTCAGATCTTAACCTTCTAAGAAGCTGGGATAAGAGGCGGGAGCTACTAGTGGCCAGCTTGTTTTGTCTTGTTTTTTCTTTTCTTTATTCAGCACTGGGGATGGAACCCAGGGCCTTGTGCCCTACCATTGAGCTCTAGTACACCGACATTCTACCATCATACATTGTTAGCCACTAAGATCCTTGCTCTCAGTTTCTTTTTCCTTTTTTCTTTTCTTCTTTTTTTTTCTGCTGGTTCTGGGGCTTGAACTCAGGGCCCAGGCACTGTCCTTGTACAGTTTTTGCTCAAGGCTAGCACTCTGCCACTTGAGCCATAGTGCCACTTCCAGCTCCTTTTTCTTTGTATGTGAAACTGAGGCATGCTAGGTGAGCACTCTGTCATTAGGCTATGCTCCTAGCTCTTTTTTTTTTTTTGGTTATGAGACTTGAACTCTGGGCTTGGGTGTTGTCCCTGAGCTCTTCAGCTCAAGACGACTGCCCTACCTCTTGAGCCATAGCGCCACTTCCCTGGCCCTTCTTTTTATTTTTATGTATTTTAAATTCTAAGAAAAAGATATCAGTTTCATGGAACCAATCTTTTCTTTTTCCAAATCACATTTAATGGGATTTATTGTGACATCTACACACACACACACACACACACACACACACACACACACACACTGCATTGTGATCATATTCATCTTCCCATTATCCTCTCTCATCCCTTATCACCTCTTGCCAGTCCTGTTTTCACAGAATTATCCTAATGACCTTCAAAACTCCTAGAAAAGCATGAAGGAGAATATAACTCGATATCTACAAAAATTTTTAAAACCTGTTCTTCCTATGTAACATTGATAGAAAGTCCTAAAAATAGCATGTAAAATAGGAACAAGGAACATAACATAGGATGCAAAGTACAGTATTGTTTTTGGTTAGTTATGGGCCTTGCACTCAGCACCTGGGCACTGTCCCTGAGAGCACATGAACTGTAACTCCAGTTTTTTGGGGTTTTTTGGGGGGGTGGCTACCTGGAGATAAGAGTCTCATAGACTTTCCTGTCCAGGATGGCTTTGAACCACAAGCCTTATATCTCAACCTCCTGAGTAGCTAGGATTCTAGGCATGATCCACCAGCCCCTGCCTGCAGAATACATTTGTAACAAATAGAACATTAATCACACTGTCCTATGTGTAGGAATGTACTGGGGTGGGGAGGGAAGTGTTGATTTTTTCTGGCAGACGTAAAGTTGAAAGTTAATACACATTCTTGGAAGCTCTAGGATACGATTCTGAGCCAACACTCCCTCCCAGTCATAGCTCAGTTATTAAATAAGGAGGCAGCATGTTGAAGGTGGTGTTCGGGGAAGATCAGCCAGGCACCAGACAGAGTTTCTTCTATTCCTAACATTCAGGGGCTCGCCTCATTTCTTCATTGCTACTGTCTCTTCTCTTGCTGCTCAGAATATCTCCTTAGCTCTCCTTTGCTACCTCTTCTTGATGGCAGTCATGCCAAGTGTACTTTTCTTCAGTCATCTTCTGCATTTGTCTTTCGTTCATCTTTTTTATGTTTTGAGCCAAGGTCTTTCTCTGTTGCCCAGGGGGGCCTAAAACCTTTATCTTATTCATCTAGCCTCAGATTCCACGCCGCTGCCACTAGCGGTGGTACACACCACCACACCTGGCTTTATAAATTATGTTGCCTATTTTAAGGATTCCTTTTGTAGAGAGGTATGTTATTTAACTTTGAGTGCTCCTATACTACGACTACATTTTACAGTTCTCTAAACAGAGGTTGGAGCATGAAACCTTAAATCCTATGTTCAAATGATTGCATAAATGCCAGCATAGTGTCTTAGGACCACAGTCTCATACAGAGGTACTCAGACACAAGGACATCATAAATATTCCATGCAACCTATTTATCACCAAACACAATAGTATCGACTATTTTTAAGGCAACACAAAAGATGGAAATAATAAACAACCCTAAACAGGAAATCTTCCAATTCAACCGACTTCCTGACAGAAATGACAGGAACCATTCAGCCTGGTGTCTGGGAACGCATAGACCCTTGCCTCCTTGCCAGATAGCTGTTCATGGCCTAAAGGCGCTTAAATTCCTTCCACTACCCTTATGCATTCCTAAACATACATTTGAATCGCTTGTAATATTTTACCTAACCCTTTTGTTTAGGGTTTCATTGCCCTCAAGTAACACTTCCATCTTGGATATAGGATTATTACTGTCCAATAGTGGAGGTAGAATACTTTTTGTGAACAGTAAAAGCTTTTTGATTTTTATGAATCTCTGCTTTTTAAAAAAGATACATCAATAGCTGGGCATGTTGGCACAGCTCACGTGTAACTTGTAGACTTGGCATTTGAAAGGCTGAGAGGCAGGAGGATGGTGAGTTCTAGTCTAGCCTTGTCTACATTCATCAGACTCACATGCGCGCGCACACACACACACACACACATATTGTGGGTTAAATAGCAGCTGGGAAAAGTTGCTTCACTTAAAAATGTATATTCACATATCGTTTTATGATGTAGTTTTCTCTACATTAAATCAAGCTAACTTTCTCTCCTTTTATTGCTTTAAGGAAGTCCACGAATACTACGTACAGAATGAAAATTCAGCAGGCGTGTGGAGACAGCCCTCTGTGATAGATAAACTCAAGGTAAGGAGAAAACAAAATGTGAGCATGGGAAAATTCCTGTGCCGGCATTTCTGGTGACCCTAGGTTTTGTTGTTCTTGTCATAGAAATATATCGGTAATAACTTTTTCAAAGGAACATTAAAAGTAGAATCCAGGACTGGGAATGAGGCTCAGCATACACCAAGGCCTGAGTTCAATTCCCTAGTACCACAGACACAGAAAAGCCAGAAGCGGTCTTGGAATGAAAGTGGGGTCAGTAGTGCTTGGTTGCAGGGCACTTGCATGGCATGCTCAAGGCCTTGGGTTGGGGCAACCACCCACAGAGTGATGGAAGAAGAGAGGTAGAGGGGACATTTGCACCATATGGCCTAATGTAGATCTCGTATCTACACACACATAAGAAACTGGAGCTCATAGGGTGATATATTTGGCATAACCGCACTTACCTGTGGAAGGTGGGAAGTGGTACTGATTAGAAAGCCTCAAGCAGATTTGTCTTCCAGCCAAAATCTTAAGGTAGCCTAGAGGAAAAGTCATTTCTCAAACAGTTGAGACACTTTTGATTTAAATATAAATGAACAGTCATTTGGCTTTCCCTAGCATGCACTTAAATAAGACTAAGTCTTTTTCAACTTTCAAAAAGTATAAATAAGAGGTATGTTTTACCATTAAGTTGCTTTAGAGTCATGGCAAACTTTGATGACGTTGGCATGTCCATTCCCCTTGGCAGGAAATGGCCAAAGCCGAGGGGCTCTGGAACCTGTTTCTGCCAGCTGTGAGTGGGCTCAGCCAGGTGGACTACGCACTGATTGCAGAAGAAACCGGAAAATGCCATTTCGCCCCAAATGTGTTTAACTGTCAAGCACCAGGTTACTATGTTTGTTACAAACCGCGTTTTCACTGCTATTTTGAAGTGTTAACATTTTGTTCTATTAGATGATGTGTTTCTGCACAAAGCCATTGATGTATAGATTCTGTTATCATTTTACTGTTCAGTAACTTTGAACTGTGAAAACAAGATGGAGTTTAACCTCTGTCTCTGTCTCTGTCTCTCTGTCTCTGACTCTCTTGCTCTCTCTCATCCCAGTACTGTACTCAGGGCCTGGCTGCTTTCCCTTAACCTTTTTTTTTTTTTTTGTCAGTCATGGGACTTGAACTCTGGGCCTGGACGCTGTCCCTGAGCTCTTCAGCTCCAGGCTACCGCCCTACCCCCTTAAATCTCAGTGCCACTTCCTCCCTTAGCTTTTTTGTTCAAGGCTGGTGCTCTACCATTTGAACTACAGCTCCATTTCCAGATTTTTGATGGGTTACTTTAAGATAAGGGTCTCAGGATTTTGCCTGCCTGTCTGACTTCAAACTGTGATTTTCAATCTCAGCTTCCTGAGTAGTTAGGATTACATCTGAACCAGCAGCCCCCAGCATAGGTTGGAAAAGGGGAGAGCACCTAGCTGGCCCTAGCACCTAGCAACTAACTACTCAGGTGTTATAGTCACCTAGGTAACACAGGTGCATGGAAAATAGGAAAGGGGAAAATGTACATGTTGATTTGCACACAGACTCAGGTAGACCTAAAAAATAAATATATATATATATATGTGTATATATATGCCCCCATTTCAAATCATATTTTATGCATTGTGAGAATATTTTTGCTAGCAATCATTAATTTTAAAAAGGTGTGCATCCATATTACCCATGCAAGGTCCTGGATGTTACACTGGCCCAAGTTTGAAATAGAAAGCAAGTGGTTTTGTATGTGCATGGCAGTCCTGGGGCTTGAGCTCAGGGCCTTCCTGGGTACTGTCCTTGAGCTTTTGTGCTCAAGCCTAGCTCTCTACCATTTTCAGCCACAGCTCCACTTCTGGCTTTTTTGATGCTTAATTGGAGGTAAGCGTCTCTGGGACTTTGCTGCCTGGGCGGGCTTCAAACTGTGGTTCTCAGACCTCAGCCTCCTGAGGAGCTAGGATAACAGGTGTGCACCACCAGTGCCCACCAGCAAGTGTTTTTGCTTCTGATGTGCAGACACAGGGAACATGGAGGTGTTGCACCTGTACGGAAGTGAGGAGCAGAAGCAGCGCTGGCTGGAACCTCTTCTTCAGGGGAGCATCGCTTCTGCCTTCTGTATGACAGGTAAGGAGTTCTTGCTGGGGCTGTCGTGGTCAGTGGAAGCAGTGTGGGATGTGACTCTGTGTGATCAGAATGGTGAACATCACTTACTTTGAACCTAATTTTCAATGTTGTATTGCTTGATTGATTGACTTTGCTGGCCATAGAGCTTGAACTCAGGGTCTGGGCCCTGTCCCTAAGCTTTTATGCTCGAGCACTGTACCACTTTGAGCCACAGCTCCACTTCCTGCTGTTTTGGTGTTTAATTGGAGATAAGAGTCTCACAGACTTTCCTTCCTGCGCTGGCTTCCAACTGTAATCCTCAGATCTCAACCTCCTGAGTAGTTAGGATGATAGGCGGGCACCACCAGCACTCAGCCTTTAATGTTGCATTCTTAAGTGCACAGAACATCATGGGGCATTCTGGTGCCTGTGAAAAGAGCAGCAGCAGAGCGAACGTGCATATTTTTATTATTTGTTTATTTATTTATTTTGTCGGTCATAGGACTTGAACTCTGGGCCTGGACACTCTTCCCTGCCTGAACTCTTTAGCTCAAGACTTCCACCCCTAGAACTCGCAGATTGTAAACTGGCATTTCTAAAACTGCTGTCCATGGATATTGAGGGCTATTTATTGCTCTCCCATATGAAATCTTCATCCTGGTGATAATTGCTAGAAACTGCTCAACTAGTCCATAAACGTAGAAAAACAGAACTTGAACGGATGGTGGCCATACGGCTCAAACTATCATCCTGTGGGAAAAGAATACAAGGGACATGTGAATGAACGAATATGCTTTGGATGCCATTTGAACACAGGAAAACAGTCATCAAAAACACTCCAAAAGACAAAATCATTGTCTCATGATTGTATTTCCCAATTCAACCGGATGTGATTTACTTAAAATTTGGAGTGCTTTCAGTAATGGCCAGATTGTATTGTTTTCCATAACTATTTACAGTAAGGCAGTAAATGCTTCACTAAGAAGCATTTGTTGAGCTCTTACTGTGTGCTGCACTACCCAGAGCAGCAAAACAAGTGCAAGACCCCCTTCCTCAAAAACCTGCATCTCGATGTTAGAAGAGCTTAACTAATGGAGAAGCAGGAATCTCACATGGAGCCCGGCCATTCCTACACACTGAAAGGAAGGCAGTTTACTTAAGAGAATCCCATAGAAACCTTCCCTGGAGACTTAGGGTTTGAGCAGGTACGTGACTTTGAAAAATCTTAAGGGCATGGTTAGAAATCGTCTAAGATAGTAAACTAATATGGCAGGGAAATCCAGCTTGCCAACATTTGGCACAGATTTCCTCTGTGAGATAAATGAAGTCTTTTTTTGTTTGTTTGTTTGTCTTTTTGGAGAAGTAACTGAGTTTTATCCCAGAGTCATACACACATCCGTGAAGGAGCCAGGGCCACACGTCAGAGTTCAGATCTTGTGCTCCATACTTCTCCCAGTACACGACACTGCACTCCCGTCCTGTGATGTGGAGGTTAGGGGTGGGACCAGGACACAGTGCAGGGCCAATGGGAGGTGAAGAAGGAGAAGGGTACCACTGTCCACCCTGTTTTCCTTCTCTTATCTAAGCCTCTTTGCAAGCCAGTGGTAATCTTCCTGCCTGTAAGTCCAGCCTTTGTTTCCTCATAGAACCGGATGTCGCTTCCAGTGATGCCACCAATATCGAATGCAGCATCCAGCGAGATGGGGACAGCTATGTGGTAACTGGCAAGAAGTGGTGGAGCAGTGGTGAGTGTCTCCCCTCACGGCTCCCTCAGTGGGCCGGCCCTTTGTGCCACGTAATGCCACGTTGCCCGACTGTGAGATGTTCATGATCAAGAATGGTTGGAAACCTTTATATTTTGCCTTTTCAGATCTGAAAACAGTAGGTGATAGGTGCCAGCAAGCTCACATCCATCAACCTAGCTACACAGTAGGCTGGGATCTGAAGCCAGCTCCAGCAGCCAAATCTGAGAGGCTTGTACCTTTAAGTAACCAACAAAAAGCTGAAAGTGGAGCTGTGGCTCAAGTGGTATAGTGCTAGCCTTGAGCATGAAAGCCAAATGATAGTATGAGGCCCTGAGTTCAAGCCTCAGTACCAGCACACACATACAAAGTAAGCTATAAGTGCATGTTGAACATGTACACCAAGCCTTGGGTTCAGTACTCTTTGTTGTAGTCCCTGTATCTGTTGTTTAAAAATACATATGCCAGCCAGGCACTGGTGGCTCACGCCTGTAATCCTATCTACGATGGAGGCTGAGATCTGAGGATCGTGGCTCAAAGACAGCCCGGGCAGGAAAGTCCCTGAGACTCTTATGTCTGCCAGAAGCAGAGCTGTGGCTCAAGTGGTAGAATGCTAGTTCTGAGCAGGAAAGCTCAGCGACAGTACCCGGGCCCTGAGCTTATTTAAGCCTCAGGACTGGGCTGTGTGCTTATATACGTGCACATAGGTATAGATAACCATGATAATTTGAATATTGCTTCCAGAATATACATGATAAATCCAAAAGATATTGGGAAATTATCTTTAGTTATTATTTAAAGAAAGTTGACAGCCTAGAAGCAAATTCTGTGGTTAGAAACTTACCAAGAATGTATGAAAGAGCCAGAAAAGCCTATGAGTGTTTTTTTTTTGTCCTTTGAGGGGTAGGATGTAACGGGTTATTAATTGTTATTCTTTTTGAGATCTTTTGAAATCCTTTACAAATGAGGAAACACAGAGAATTAAATTTTACTGCCCAGATGTTCGAGTATTAAAATTATGCAGGGAAATTGTACTTTCATTGACACTTAGATAATTAAAGCAATTATGAATGCCTCTCCACAGAAGCCTCTTTATTAATCAGTTTTAGATTGCCTAACTTCCAACACAGGAGAGTTTTTTTTAAGTAAATTTTATTTTGTAATTATTACAAATTCCTAGGAAATGATAAAGATGGTAAAGAGTGATACAGACTCCCCGTCCCCCTTGGAAGAACCCCTGATTTATCTTAATGATAGTATCATTGTGTAAAGTATTGATTTGTGTAACCACTACTGTAATCAAGATATAAAACAACTCCATCATCTCAAAGTTCTTTTCAATATAATGCTGTCATCTCTGCCTGCTGCTAGTATTTTCCTATGATATTAACTTTAATCTTCACGTTGTGTACATTTACTGTTGCCTGATCTTCTTGGGTTCTGTCTTCATCCTGTCTATACCCCAAATTGCCCTCTTAGTGTAAGTTCAAAACCAGAGTTTCAGGGCAAGGCAGGCGTGTGTGTCTGAGGAAGGTGCATGGTGACGCATGACCAAGGCAGAAGCAGGACCATTTGCCCTTCAAATAGTAAACGAACTGGTGGATTCCGTGGGAGCCTCGGAATCGAAAGGGATCTCCTCCACGACTTGTCTCTGCCTCCTCCAGGACCCGTATTTCTTAGCTACCTTCATGATGTAGGTCTTGAAAGAGGCTCCCAGGAAGACGTAGAGGAGTGGGTTGAGGCAGCTGTGGAAGAGCGCGATGCTTTCTGTCACCTGGATGGCCACGTCCATGCGTTTGCTGGTGTCGCAGGTGGTGACCAGCGAGTAGATGCTGTCGATGGCCTGGCAGAACTTGACAATGTTATAAGGCAGCTGCGTGGTGATGAAAGCTAACATCACCGCCAGCAGAACCTTGAGGGGTCGAGACTTTTTCATGTCGGGCATCCTGAGGAGAGTCCGGGCCGTGAGAGAGGAGCACACCCCCATAATCAGGAAGGGAACGACAAATCCGATGCAGACTTCCAGCATCTGGATGGCTGCTTTCACCGAGGTCCCCAGCTGATAGGGAAAGATAGGGATGCACCTGCCATGGGCGTTGACCGTATGAAAAACCAGCTTGGGGAGACTCAGCAAGATGGCAGCCATCCACACACAGCAGCAGATGATCCAGCAAGGCCTCCCGGCCCCGGCCTGCCGGGGAGACCTGGCCACTGCCCAGTACCTGTCCATGCTGATGCAGGCCAGGAAGTGCATCCCCGAGACAAAGTTCACCGTGTACAAGGCCGACGTGACTCTGCACATGGCCTCGCCCAGAATCCACCCGCGCACGGCATTCACTGCCCAGAAAGGCAGTGTGCACAGGAGGAGCAGATCAGCCACAGCCAGGTGGAGGATGTACACGTCTGTCTTGGCTCGCTGCTTCTTATAGAAGGCGTAAATGGCTACCACGACGGAATTGCCAGCCAGCCCAGCGATGAAAGCCACGGCGAAGAAGGCAGGGAGGAAGACTCTGGCGAACTGTCTGACCTCCTCCTTCACACAGACCGCCTCGTACTGACTGTAGTCGTGGGTGCCGTTCAGCTCGCCCTCCTCGTAGTAGTAGTCAGCCGACTGGTTCGAATCCAGAGCCATGGCCCCCACCTAGAGGGCGGAAAGAACCCAGGACACCGAGTTGAATTCACCCGAGAGCAACCTGCTCTGGCTCAGCGATGCCTCCATCGCTCCTTTCCCCAGAGACCCCACTCCTGCTCTGAGCTCGGAGAAGTGCTCACAGGAGCTGTACTGGGTTCTAGGCCCAAGATTAGACACCATCATTTGCCTTCAGAACTTCAGTTTCCCCAAGACCAAACTCAAGGCTTGAATTGAAACCCCTCTAAAGGTAATAAAGTTAATCGGTTAAATTTTTTAAGCCCCGTAGCTAGGCGCTGGCGGCTCACACCACCTCGCTACTCAGGAGGCTGAGAGCTGAGGATCTGAGGATCGCCACTCACAGCGAGCCCAAGGAGACAAACCCAGGGGACTTTTAGCTCCAAGGAACTACCAGAAACCTGGAAGTGCTGCTGTGGCTAGAAGTAGTAGAGCACTAGCCTTGAACAAAACAGGGACAGCGCCCAGGCCTGGAGTTCAAGGCCACCACCACCACAAACAAACAAACAAACAAACAAAGCCCCTAAACATGAAGCTCAAGGCTGCCTGGGTGGTAAGTTGGTGGTAAGTTGGCCCCTGCACCGCTCCTGCTCTGGCCCTCACCATCGGTGGCCCTATGCTAACCTGCCAGCAGGTGGCAGCAGCACAGCAGAGCGTCCACACCCTTTCCTGTGACATGCCCCTCCGTAAGGAACCTGGATATTCTGTCTCCAAAGAACCTGTCCCAACCTGCTCCTCTAGCATGGCGGGAACCCTGCGCCAGGAAGCGCCGCTCTCCAGGTTAAATGAGCTCTGTGGGTGAATAGCAACCTTGCCAACATTTCACAACCTCTAATGCATAGTGAAGTGACTTTCAGGGTCTTTGTAGTAGTATTAAATCTTGTTTTAATCACACTGCACCCCCATCCCCCAGCCTTTTGATCTTCCTATGGGTGTTTTCCTCCTTTGAAGAATCTCAAGGAACTGTACAGAATCAATTCTGAGAACACTACCTTCAAATCAGCCTGCTAACTAACCCTCTGAGAATGAGAAAAGCAAAATGAAAGCTTTCATCAGGCAAAAACCAAGTGCCGGGCTTTAAGTATCTTCTTCCTTATTAGCACATGCCATTTATACAAAGGAGTTTCGCTGTGCTATTTCTACTGCATGCACATATTGCTGCAGAATGACTATTTTATTATCATTAAGATCATTTGAGGGGCCGGGAGTTTGGCCTAGTGGTTAAAGTGCTTGCCTAGAAGACCCGGGTTCGATTCCTCGGTACCACATACATAGAAAAAAGCCGGTAGTGGTGCTGAGGCTCAAGTGGTAGAGCTCTAGCCTTGAGAAAGTCCAAAGACAGTGCTCAGGCCCTGAGCTCAAGCCCAGGACTGGCCAAAAAAAAAAAAATCATTTGAAAATTTCCAGTCCAAGAGAAGATTAAATCTTTTACTTATGCATTAATTATTAACACAAATATGAACTTAGTTCTTGTCTGTTACCACAGAAATCTAGAGCCTGATAATATACAATACTAAGGAAAGGCATTGTAAAAATAATATTCTTACTAGCCATGTGAACAAATATGACCAGGAATAGAAATTATTTGCAGAAATTATCCTTCCTGGCAAATATAGACAAAGACATTTGGACGCTTTTTATAATTATTTAATTATTTATTTATTTATTTGCTTTTTATAATTATTATAAGGAGAAACAACAATGTTGACAAAAGAAAGCAGAAAAATGACACACCAAAACCTATTTGCACTTTGACAAAGCTCTATAGATAAGCAATAGTGTAGAAAGTTATTTTCCTGTTGCTATATTCACATCTTCATTTCAAGTCTAACATATGCAGCTGTTTTTACACTGCTGTTTTTACACATGTCGACACTTCAACTTTTATGTCTCAACTCTTTCTATGTAGAAGCATAAATACAAAATCACATTAGAGTCAGAATGAGAAAAGAAAGAAGCCACCAACCTGTTTAATTTATCCCAGAGCCGCAAGCTGGAGTGCAGATGAAAAAAAGGATCTCTCTCTCCCTCCCTCCCTCCCTCCCTCCCTCCCTCCCTCCCTCCCTCCCTTCCCCCCTCTCTCTCTCTCTCTCTCTCTCCTCTCTCTCTCTCTCTCTCTCTCTCTCTCTCTCTCTCTCTCTCTCTCTCTCTCTCTCTCCTGCTAGTTTTGTTTTCGTTTAACACCCCGCCTTTATCTGGGATCCAAGAGAGCTTTCCTGAAATTTAACCACTTGAGCACATTGTTGTTCCGTGCATAAAGTCCAAACTCCTTAATTGTCCTAGAGTACATTTGGGACAAATGTCACTTTATCTCCCGAACTGCAGAGCTCTCCAGGTGTCACCGTGGATATAAACTCTCCTATCCCCCCTCCTTTAGTGAGCAGAACACCTCAGAACCCCTTTGTCTGGGGAATGCAAGCCAGAGAAAGAAACTGTCACAAGCCACTTGGACTTGCACTTGACTCTCTTCACATTTGCATGGCAGTTGCCCAACTTATTTTCTCATGCAAGGCTAGCCTCAGTGTTCCCCTGCAGAAGCTATTTTAACCACATGCCCTCGTCGTTAACAGCTTGGGTCTAGTCTTGTTGCACAAAGGAAGAAGCCTCCTCCAGATGCCAGTGGCTCACGCCTGTCATCCCAGCTCCTCAGGAGGCTGAAATCTGACTAGGGATAGTGTCTGAGCTGCACCCGGCTTCGATGGAGTTTTGGGATCCAGCCACAAATGTGTAGTGCAGTAGCCATGTACTACTGATACTAGTAACTGACATAAGCCTTTTGAAGGTGGTTCAGAAAAATGTCAAAAAGCACTTCTCTAGGAAAAAGAACGTAAACTTTGAGAGAATACATATATTTATTCCTTAACTAGGGGTCCGTATGATTAAAAAAAACTTTTCCCTTTTTTTTATATAGTATTCATTAGTTTCACAAAGGATTTCATTACTTTTTAAATTTTTTTTTTACTTTGGTCAGTGGGAGGGCTTGAACTCATGGCCTGGGTGCTGCCCCTGAGCTCTTTTGCTCCAGGCTAGTGCTCCACCACTTTGAGCCACCATGCCACTTCCATCGTTCTGGTGGTTCATTGGAGATAAGTGTCTCATGGACTTTCCTGCCCAGCCTGGCTTTGAACTACCACCAGGGCTGGCTCCATTACTCTTTATCACTCTTCTCCTTTTTTTTTTCTTCCAGATTCACCCTTTTTACTCTCTTCTTTCATCTCCTTGTGCACTGACTCTCAACCCCCCCCCCAAAAAAAAAAACTGTCCCCCTACCTCTACACCCAAATCATTATGTCTGTTTGCTTTGGACTAGATTTCCCACATGAGAGAGATCATGGGACCCATGGGGCGTTTGTCTTTCTCAGTAACTAAATATAACACGATGGTCTCCACCGCCATCGATTTCTTTTTTCCTGCACACGAAGTTCACAAACAGGACTTTGGTTGTCAAAGGATACCTACCTCCTGCTGTTATTTTATTCCGCTCTGAACTGTGACTGTTAGAACAGAAACTAAGCAAAATCTGAGCATTTCACACTAAGTTCAATGTGTGTCGGGGAAACACCCACAAGAATTTGTGGCAGATCACATGTGTTACACATTAGGTGATTTTTTTTCCGATTTATTTATTTTTTTTGGGGGGGGTGCCAGTCCTGGGGTCTGAGCTCAGGGCCTGGACATTGTCCCTGAGCTTCCCCCACCACCCCTCCCCTACTTAAGGTTAGTACTCTACTACCTGAGCCACAGCTGCACTTGTAGCTTTTGGGCACTTAATTGAGGTTAAGAGTCTCACAGACTTTCCTGCCCCAGCTGGCATCCAACCACAATTCTCAGACCTCAGCCTCTTGAGTGGTTAAGATTAGAATGGCTTGAGCCACTGGCACTTGACTTACGTGATTTTTTTTTGATTAGTTGTGGGACTTGGACTCTTGAGTCTGGACTCTGTCCCTGAGCTCTTCAGCTCAAGGCTACCGCCCTACCTCTTGGCCTGGGTGCTGTCCCTGAGCTTTTCAGTTCAAGGCTACCACCTTACCCCTTGAGTCACAGTGCTACTTCTAGTTTTCTGGTGATTGAGATGAGTCTCACGGACTTTTTTAGTGCCCGGCTGGGCCTTGAACCATGATCCTTAGACCTCAGCCTCCTGAGTAGCTAGGATTATAGGCGTGAGCCACCGCGCCCAGCCTTACGTGATTTTTTTTTTTTTTTGTATCACTGAAGCATTCCATGTCTACACACAGTGGTCTTGATCTCCCCCCCCCAAGTTTACCATCTTTTCCTTTTTTGTTAGAAAATAACTTTGTTTATAACTGTGTGGTTTTAAGAGCCCAAGAACTTGCAAATATCGTGCAAATGTTCAGGAAGATGGCATTTTTTCCTCCTGACTCAATCTTGGCACTCGAACTGTCTTGGGACACCACAGAATCTAGCTTGAAGAAAGAAAACTTTGATCCATGCCATCTGTTTCCATTCACCAGGGTCCATTACACAGCAGTTATGTGGAAATGTTCTTTGGGCTGCTCCTATTTCCTCTACAATATCTCATTCCTGACAATTTATATCCTGTTCTTTAAAAGGACACAAAAAGGGGGGAAAAAGCAAAACTACTTCAATAAATAGGTTTCTCAGCTGCTGCCTCTGCCAGGTTCTTTCTGCTCGTGGCTAAGAGATGATATATTTGTGATGCTTGACTGAAAGGCCAAGGTTAAATAAAAGTATATTTAATTTTTTAAAAAACAACAACATGGAATTTACAGGAGTGAACGTTGCTTTTCTTTCCAATCTAACACCTTCTTCCTGTTCTACTTTATCTAGTAATGGAATGTTATTGCAAATTCCCAGACTGGGTGGAAAAAAATAGTTTTCATCTTCGTCTCATACGCAGTATAGTAAGAAGTTACTTGGCTGGGGGGAGGAAATGGGAGAGAGAATTGTGCTTGATGTACTTCAGTATCTGATGATTACCCAGTGCCATCCATTCGCCAATTTTATTTTCAAATTTCCTGTTGGGTTGGTCCAGGGTCTCTTACCTTTCTGGACTTAGATAAAAATCTTATCTAGGGTTGGGCCTAGATTGTGACATAAGAGAAATCTGTGCTTTTCCTGCTTGTCAGCTCAGGTGTGTCCTTACTCTACTCTGGCTGCAGCCTGGCGTGGGGGGACACCCTCACCCCTTCTAGGCCCTCTTTTCCCCTCCGCTCCTCTCCCTTTCCCTGATGAAATCCCGCCCGTGGACTCAAGGAATAAGTTGTTCACAAGCCGCAGCTCTGGTCTTCAGATTAAAAGGAATCTAGGAGAGAAATTTAAAAACGAAGCAAACCCCATGTTGTATTTCACTCGGCGGCCTCTCCGTGGGCTCCCCATTGGGATGTAGAAATGTATTGACGAGCTAGCCGGCTGGCTTCCAGTTATCATCCAGTGAGAAGTGAGGACAAATGAGAAAATCCTCCAGAGCACCTGCCCGTGGCACCCTACCATTTCCTGGTCCCCTCCTAGTTCCAGTAACACTGCCTTCTCTCTCCAATAGATTCCCTTTGTATTCTACTGTGGGATTGAAATAGTTATGACTTGGCCTGTTAGAATGTAAATCTTTTCTCAGTAGTCGCTGCTGCCTCCTCCTCCTCCTCCTCCTCCTCCTCCTCCTCTTCTTCCTCCTCCTCCTCCTCTTCTTCCTCCTCTTCCTCCTCTTCCTCCTCCTCCTTCTCCTCTTCTTTTTCTTTTCCAGTCCTGGGACTAGAACTCAAAGTGTAGACACTGCCTCTCTGTGCTCAACATTAGCACTCTACCATTTGAGCCACAGTACCACTCCTTGTTTATGTGGCACTGAAGAATCGAACCCAGGGCTTCATGAATACTAGGCAAACACTCTACCACTAGGCCACACTCATGGGCTTGAGCTCAGGGCCTGAGCATTGTCCTTGGATTTTCAAGGTTAGAGCTCTACCACTTGAGCCTCAGCACCATTTCTGGCTTTTTTTTCTATGTATGTGGTACCGAGGAATCGAACCCGGGTCTTCGTGCATGCTAGGCAAGCACTCTACCACTAGGCCAAACTCCCGGCCACCATAATTTTTTTTTGTGGGCCATGGGACTTGAACTCTGAGCCTGGGCATCGTCCCTGAGCTCTTCAGCTCAAGGCTACTGTCCCACCCCTTGAGCCACAGCGCTGCTTCCGGTTTGCTGGTGGTTAATTGGAGATAAGAGTCTCTCAGACTTTAGTGCCCAGTCTGGCTTTGAACCACAATCCTCAGATCTCAGCCTCCTGAGCAGTGTGAGGTAGCATACCCGGCAATTTTCTTTTTTTAATCTTCAAATCCTTTCCTGTGTCCTTCATAGAAGAACAAGCAAGGAGCCCAGCCTGTGAAGGCGGGATCAGAGCCTCTTTGTGGCAGACACATAAAATATTAGACATGGAAGAGCCCAGGCAGGTGTGCTGTGAATGGGGGCTGTAGTGTTGTCTCTTGGGTCCCAGCTGCCTCATGCTTCCATGCTTCTGTTTACTGGGACATGACAGCTTTTGTTGTTGCAATCCAGTCTTGTCCTTCCCTAGCCATTTTTCTTGGGTGACATACAGCTTTGTCCAACACGTTCAATGAATCAAAGATTTTTTTTTCTCAATTTTTTTTCTTTTGACCAGAAAGGAACTTGGAAAGGCTCAGACATATCCATGTATAATGATATCTGCTCCTTTTCTCCTCCGGTTTAGGAGCTGGGAATCCCAACTGCAAAATTGCAATTGTCTTGGGAAGAACTGAAACTACATCTGTCTCCAGGTAACGAGATGACTCTGACTGACAGATATATTTAGGGATCAGAGTCAAATTTCCTGTCAGTTTAATTTTTACAGAAAACACATGGCCTAGAAACGTGGCTAGTGGTAGAGTGCTTGCCTAGCATGCATGAAGTCCTGGGTTTGATTCCTCAGTGCCACATACACAGAAAAAGCCAGAGTGGTACTGTGGCTCAAGTGGTAGAGTGCCCAAGCCCTGAGTTCAAGCCCCAGGACTAGCAAAAATGAAAGAAAGAAAGCAAGAAAGAAAGAAAGAAAAAAAATATGTCACTTGGGCTCACAAGTCATTATAATATAATGGTGAGATGAAACGCGTATTTGTATTTTACAGGTATTTTAATTTTTAATTTTATTTTTATGCCAGTCGAGGGCTTGAATTGTGGGTGCTGTACCTGAGCTCTTTTTTGCTGTAGGTTGGCACCCTACCACTGAGCCACAGCTCTTCTTTCAACTTTTTGGTGGTTAAATTGTCTCATGGACTTTCTTGCCTAGACTGGCTTTAAAACCTCCTTCTGCAGCTCTCAGGCTCCTGAGTAGCTTAGGTGACAAGCCTGAGCCACCACCCGTACCTGGCTTTGTATTTTACAAGTATGGGTTTTTGTTGTTGTTGTTGTTGTTTGTTTGTTTTTGTTTTGTCAGTTGTGGGGCTTGAACTCAGAGCTTAGATGATGTCCCTTGATCTTTTTTTTGCTCAAGGCTAGCACTCTACCACTTGAGCCACAGCACCACTTCTAGTTTTTGAGTAGTTCACGGGCTGACTTTGAACTGGGATCCTCAGATCTCAGTCTCCTGAGTGGCTAGAATAAGAGGCGTGAGCCACCAGCGCCCCGCACGAGTACGGTTCTGAGCCAGGTGTCTGGAAAGTGTTTTGCGGAGCGCTGCTGCTCATTCTTCCGGTGGAGTTTCCGGTGCTGGAATGTGCTGCCGGACCATCGGCATCTCTAGAGGAGCCCGTTGGACAGGACATTGTCCCGAGTATCTGCAGTGCTGTCGGAATTAGATACTTGGATCCAAGGCAACAGTTCTTGTACTATTTCACTTAGGACATTAGTTCTCACACCGGCTGGGAGCACTGAGGTCCTTCCCTGTCTTTCCTCGCTGAAGTCTGGTGCACAGTCCTGGTGGACATGACCACACAGCAACAAGCCCACAGTTTCCACTTCACCTCCCCTCAAGCCATCTCGCTCTTCATTGAACTGGAGCCTTCCTTCTTTTCTTTGTTCTTTCCCTCCCTCCCTCCCTCCCTCCCTCCCTCCCTCCCTCCCTCCCTCCTTTCCTTTCTTCTTTCCTTCCTTCCTTCCCCCCTTCCCTCCCTCCTCCCTTCCTTCCTTCCTTCCTTCCTTCCTTCCTTCCTTCCTTCCTTCCTTCCTTCCTTCCTATGCAGGTCCCAGGGCTTTCTTTAATCCAGGGTCTGGGTGCTGCCCACTAGCTCAAGGTAAGTGCTCTACTGCTGGAGCCACAGCTCCGCTCTGGCTTTCCCTGCGTACTTGGAGATGTCTCACAGACTTTGCTGTCGAGGCTGGCTTCAGACTTCACTCCTCAGATCTCGGCATCTGGAGGAGCTAGGCTTCCAGGCATGAGGCGCCCCTGACCAGCTCAGCAGCAAAGCTTTTTCTAACCCTGCTTTCCTCTCCCCAGACACAAACAGCACAGCATGATTCTTGTTCCCCTGGACAGTCCTGGAGTGAAAGTCGTCAGGCCCTTGTCTGTGTTTGGCTACCTGGGTAAGTGGGCAGCAGCACTGCCCGATGTTAGCGAACAGGAAGACAGGGTGCAGGGGTGGTTCAGCCTGGGGCCACACGCAGATCCAGGCTACTCAGTGACCTTCCCAGCAAGAACTGCTCCAGGCGCGAGTGCTCTGGCTCAAGCCTGTCGTAGACTAAGGTCCTTGCCTTTGTGGAGCTACACTGGTGTAAGGCAACAGCGAAGGTGCAGAGGTTGGGATTGTAGGTTGTGTAGCGGGTCCAGCTTTCTCCATAGCGTTGACCAGGACTGACAAGGGTGACTGAGTCAGGGATATTAGATTTGCAGTTAGATATCTGCAGTTTGATAGAATGGGTGCCATCAGAAGCTTCCGTGGGATTCAGCAGCAGGAGGTTTCCAGGCTAGGGGCAGGGGTGAGATGGGATCCCAAGCTCACTGAGCAAACTGCAATGTGAGGAGCTGTGTTGCACAGCCACAGCCTAAAAACAACAGCAGTGAATGTAAATACATCACTCACTTGCAGAACCCTTTGTTTGAATTTTGTTTGAAACACACACACACACACACACACACACACACGCACGCACGCACGCACGCACCAGCCTTGCTCCAATTTCTGATTTCCAAGAAGAAAACACTGTTAGAGAAAGGGTGTCTGCTAATTCCGATTTCGACAGGAACTGGGTGTGGAGCTAGCAGAAGATAATACAAGAGGCAACACCCTGTAGCAGGCACAAGATGGCTTCAGGCAACACCAGTGACAGGAAAACTGAATTGTGTGTGTGTGTGTGTGTGTTTATATACATACCATCTCCAGAGGAAAAAAGCAATATAAAACAGTTAAACAACTGCTTTAAAGCCCAGTTTTGTTTTTCCATGACCCTGAAACGTTAGCAAAAAATGAGAAAAACCTCTGGAATGAATGATTTAATTTTTTCCAAGAGGAGGATACTGGGAGTTCAGGGTGGATGTCTACCTAGAAGGGTCCCCAAAGGTTTCTAGAATCCTTCTTCATGCCCCAGCTATGACTGTGACTCTGTTAGCTCATTCTCTTGGAAACCGTGTTTTCTGTTTCCCAGATCAGTTACACGGAGGCCATATGGAGATCCATTTTAACCAAGTGCGTGTTCCCTCCAGCAATTTAATACTAGGTGAGACAAGGTTGGGAAGTCACTCTCCTGTATTGCCAGTGGTCCTCGTCATGTCAAAATCTGCAAATAATGGACAATGAGCCATCAGTTATGTTCCTGTCTTAGACACACCATTTATCAAGGGCAAATTTTCCATTCTGAATTTTCTTATATGGAATAATAGGTTTTCTTTAAATGTTAGATGTGGTTTGGTGCTTTGCATCCATTGAAAACATAGGCTATGTATATAAAAGTTTTATAATTCAGAGCAACATACTTTCCTAAGACATATCTGGAGACTTTGTCTATTGAAGAAAACTCCAGTACTTTGTGAGCTCTAGACTTACCCTCAAGGTTGGTGGCTGAATGTCACTTAACCCTCAAGCCTGGACTGACTGTATCCTGGCTCTTGCTGGAATCTCTGCCAGACTTCATACAATATCTCAAACCCTGTGGAGAATGCTACCCCATCTTCCACCCCCCTCAAACCTGCCTCCCCTAGTCTGGCCCCAACATTAACATTGCTCACCGATATCTTCCCTACCTTGGCCTTTCTTTTTTTTTTTTTTTGCCAGTCCTGGGCTTGAGCTCAGGGCCTGAGCACTGTCCTTGGACTTTCTCAAGGCTAGAGCTCTACCACTTGAGCCTCAGCACCACTTCCAGCTTTTTTCTATGTATGTGGTACTGAGGAATCTAACCCGGGCCTTTGTGCATGCTAGGCAAGCATTCTACCACTAGGCCAAACTCCCGGCCCCTACCTTGGCCTTTCTTTGCCCCTATTCTGGATTCGAAATCCCCCGTCTTCTGTCCTACTAACCGTTTTAATGGTTCTAGCACAACACAAGAGACTCTTTCATTGAAATATTTAATGATGACTGACTTTTGAAAATATGGAAATTCTCCTCGATGTACAATGAATCGTATTCTAGAACCGACTTTTTTCCACATCAGATGGCCATTCTTGGTGAGGTGGGGCATCATTTTCTCAGGGTGTCTATCGATGCAAGAATCAGCGGGCCCTTCCTCACGTTCTCTCTCTCCTTGCTGGCAGGCGAAGGCAGGGGATTTGAGATTTCACAAGGCCGCCTTGGGCCTGGCAGAATCCACCACTGCATGAGGTCCATAGGTGTGGCAGAGCGCGCTCTGCAAGTCATGTGTGAGCGGTCAGCACAAAGGAACACCTTTAAGAAGAAACTGTATGAACACGTAAGGGGTTATTTTCTTTTTCTTTAGGTCCTGGGGCTGTTACTTTGGCTGACTAGCACAACCTACTTGAACACAGTGCCTCTTCTGCTTTTCTGGTGGTTAATTGGAGATAAGAGCCTCAAGGATTGTCCCGTTCTGGCTGGCTTTGAACGGAGATCCTCAGATCTCAGCCTGAAGAATAGCTAGAATTACAGGTGTGAGCCACCAGCACCCAGCTTAGGAGTTACTTATTGTTTCAACTTACCATAGTTCTGGGTACCCCCATTGACCTTGAACAAAAACAGTGCTCCTGTGAGAAGTTTCCTCTCCCTGAGGGTGCTCCAGGAAGATTCTTCCCACAAAGCATATGTAATGTCTGTGTCTAAACTAGTCTGGTCAGAAATATTTATCTTCAGGAAAGGGTCAGTGACTCCTGAAACACTTCCACACGTCAGCAGAGGACGGGGACAATTGTGTCGGCATGTCAGACTCGTGGTCTCTAGAAAGGGAGGCACATGAGAGGTAGGGGGCTCTTGTGTGGGGGAGGAACCTGTCCCCTTGTCCTGTGACTTCTGGAAGAAATTAAGAAGAGATAAATCTAAAAATAGAAGAAAACAGCCCAACACTCAGAGAAGGAAGGAAACATTCCGGTCAGTAGGTTGAAAAAAGGGAAGGAGTTGCTCCAGGAGGAAGTGTTTCCTGTGTGGAGGAGTGGAGCTGAGGGGTAGATGTCCATGATGTTTCCAGTTTTCTTCCATGAGTTTACATAGGGCTGAGGCTGGTACTAACAAAGCACTATGAGCATAGTTACAAGAAAGCAAGAATCAAATTGGTAAACACGTACCCACAGGGCAAAGAAGGGGCCCCTCTCAGACTTCTTTGGAACGCATTTTATACCAAGTGGGGCAACAGATCATGCCCTGAAAAGCCCTTATTATTTTTAAGAAAGCAAGAAAAGCTAGCACATTTATTACTTTTGTTTGTTTTTACAATCCTGGGATTCAGGGCCTGGGCACTGTCCCTGAGCTTCGATTGCTCAAGGCTAGCATTCTACCATTTGAGCACAGCACCATTTCTGGCCTTTTCTGCTTATATGGTACTGAGGAATTGAACTCAAGGCTTTATGCATGCTAGCCGAGCACTCTACCATTAAGCCACATTCTCAGCCCCTTATTATTACTTACTATTGGTAACCTGTTAGTGTTATATCAAACTTGTGTTGGTAGAACTGTCTGTGCATTTGCTGAGCAAGTCTATTTTAGTACATTAATCCCACTATAAAGTCCATTTAGGATGATTTATTCAATTCTGTAATGGCCTTCTGTGAAGTACTCCATGCTCAATGACAATAAGACTAGCCATAATTACTAATGCTAAGATTCCTAGTAGAAGGGAGGGGTGGGACAGAAGGGAGAGGACAACCAAAATCAGCAGCACCCACTTAAGCTCATTTTCTGATGTGTCTATTGCTTATTAGGCAAATGTATGTCTGTTATATATAATACATATTACATAATGATAAATGTTATACTATATATGATATACATTATATCATGATCTAGAATATATTATGTAACATATATTTACATACTATATAAATATATAACATATGTTATAATGTGTAATATATTAAATATAAAATATGTACATATGTAACATATATAACAACATGTCATATAAAATACACAGTATTTGCTTCTCTTCACACATGCATCTCCAAACAGATAATTTGGATCATGAATCCCACAGAAAAAAACAAAAACACACAGCCTGTGTCATGACACCCAATCTGGGACTAGTTAGATGACAGGGACCAGCAGGTTGAGTGCGGGAGGCGGAGAGGAAGGGGACAGCCCTATGGTTCTGGACAAGGGGTGACTCAAGGCAATGTGACAACCTCCCCCCCACCCCCCAGGCATGTCACAGAAGCCCCTTGGCAGGACAAAGGGAGGAAGGGAGGACATAGGGAGGTGGAACAAGGTCCACTGTGCCCCGGTGAGAGGGTGCTCAGCGCTGCCCTGGGGAGAATGGCAGTCCTGGCCTCTGCAGATGGAGTGCCTCCTGTTAGGCAAGCCTGGGCTTTGAAAACCACATGCCTGTCTTCACTGGAAACTTCGTGCATCTGGCATAAATAAATGAGCTGGCAAAAACAAAAAGAGCTGTGTGAGCATGTCATAAACAAGAAACCTGGGCCAACTTTTTTTTTTTTTCTTTTTCCCCTAGTTAGTAAAAGTAATTTCTCTGGAATTGGAGACTCCTTCCAGCAGGCTCTCCCATTCGTCCAGGCTCTCCAGCAGAATTCCATCTCAGTAGAGACACTGGGCGGTTTCCGAAAGCCTTCAGCTTCTGCCCATGTAATGCTCTCCAGCAAAGCTAGGGTGTGTAAAGCTTCAGCCCGGAGGCGGAGAGCCTCACCTCCCTTTAACTGTCTCTGAAGCTGCAGTTTGCAGCCAACCCAGCACACCTTCAGGGCGGATGCTTGTTTGAGGTGTTGTTTCGGCCTCTGAGGCAGTCTCATCCAACAGAAACAGGGTGAGTCCCAAATGTAACTTTTTAAGTCTTCTGGTCATAGGGCTACATTTTATTCATTTATTCTTTTTGCCAGTCCTGGGACTTGAACTCAGAGCCTGGGTAGCATCCTTGAGCTTTCTCAAGGCTAGCACTCTACCACGGGAGCCACAGCATCACTTCTAGCTTTTTCTGTGGATGTGGTATGGAGGAATTGAAAACCCAGGGCTTTGTGCATGCCAGGCAAGCACTCAACCACTAGGCCACACTCCCAGCCATTCTCTTCACTGTGAACACCAACTCTCACGTGGAAGGGAGGGCAGCGAAAGCCCGTGTGCATCAGCCAGAAGCAGGCACATTCGCGCTCAAGCTGCTCTCCTGGCGTTTGCTCCCACAGGAGGTGGTGGCGCACTGGATTGCCGAGAGTCGAATTGCCATCGAGGAGATCCGCTTGCTAACCTTGAAAGCCGCTCACAGCATAGACACTCTGGGCAGTGCCAAGGCCAGGAAGGAGGTGAGCTGTCCCCATGTCCCCACCCCCCACCCGCCTGCCCACTGGTATATCCCTGTGTGGATCAGGCTGTGGCTGCATAAGCGAATGGATGCCATGATGACACACAGCGCATCGTGGGATGCTTGTGTCACACGGTAAATGCTTCCCTAAAAGGCATCCAGCGTACCCTACAGCCTTGTTTCTGGCTCCTCTGGAATAAGGATATAAAATCAGCGCAATCCCTTGAACCACTTTCCCCAGCGAGGGAGGAGGAGACTCTTGATGGCCTTCTGGAAACCAGGCCAGTGGCAAAGAATAAAGTATGATTTGGCTGTGAAGCCTCTTCCCAGAGGCCTTGGGTAACAGAGCGGTGGCACTTCGGGTTTTCCAGTTGTTCATTGAAGACAAGTCTCATGGACTTTAGTGCCCGGGCTGGCTTGGAACCGTGATCCCCAGATCTCAGCCTCCTGAGTAGCTAGGATGACAGGCATGAACCACGTCGCTCGGCCACCCCTGCTGTTTTCACCAGATCAGGCGCTTCAGGGGTGCTGGGGTGTGGGATCGTCCCTAGGCTCCTTTCACAGAGAAAATACAGATTCCATCCAAGCCCGCAGCCTGTGCACTGTGCCCGTGCCTCTCGCTTGCGTAGATCGCCATGATCAAAGTGGCCGCCCCAAGGGCCGTGTGCAAGATCATTGACCGGGCCATCCAGGTGTGTGGGGGTGCAGGCGTCTCCCAGGACTACCCTCTGGCCAATATGTGAGTACCCCTCGTTTAAGGGAATCTACCCTCAAGGGCTGGGGGTGCAGCCCAGTGGTAGAGGTCTTTCCCTGCCAGCTGAAGGGCATTGCAAACAACAGCAGCAAACTTCTTTTATTTTGGTCAGTTGTGGGGCTTGAACTCAGGGACTGGGTGCTGTCCCTGAGCTTTTGTGCTCAAGGTGCTGTAGAGCTCTACCACTTGAGCCACAGCGCCACTTCCAGTTTTCTGGTGGTTCATGGGAGGTAAGAGTCTCATGGACTTTCCAGACCAGGCTGGCTTTGAATCATCCCCTGAATAGCTAGGATTACAGGCATGAGCCACTGGCCATCCTTTAGCTTTTTTTTTAGGACTGGCACTCTACTAATGAACCACAGCTCCACTTCCAGCTTTTTTTTTTGGTGGTTCAATAGAGATGAGTCTCACACATGTCCCTGCCCAGGCTGGCTTTAAACTTCGATCCTCAGGTCTCAGCCTCCTGAGTCTCTAGGATGACAGACACAAGCCACTGGCCAGTTGCTACTCGTTTTGAACTTTTCAGGTATGCCCTGTCTCGAACCCTGCGCATAGCAGATGGACCTGATGAAGTCCACCTCTCTGCAGTGGCAAAAATGGAGCTGCGAGAACAAGTCCAAAGGTTGGCAGCCAAGATGTAAGGAAGAACAGCTCTGCTGCCTGCTGTGGGGGGCTGGCGCCTGTGTACTGCCCGCGCGATGCCAGTTCAGGGTTCGAGACTCCCTTGTCCTAATGATTTTAGCATGTTCTGCTCAGTGGATTCTGTAATGACAGTGTGGATGTGAGGTAAGCAGACAATGCCACCACAATAACTATTAGGTCTCTAAGTACTTTACCATTAACTCATACTAGGGTTTGAACTCAGAGCCTGCGCTTGCTAGGCAACTGCTCTATCACTTAAACCTTATCATCACCCCTTTTCACCTGGGTTACTGTAGAGATGGGGGTCTCACTTCTTGCCCAGGTAAGCCTGGATCATGATCCTCCCATTTATGCCTCCTCCACATAGCCAGGACAAGGCATACATCAGTACGCTGGCTTTGCTCTCAAGAGCTCATGAACTCTTTTTTTTTACACCTGGGCTGGCTTAGACTGCGATCTTCCCCACCTGCGCCTCTGGCGTAGTCAGGATGGTAGGAGTGAACCACTGTGCCCAGAAACCATTTAATGTGGAACTGAAACTTATAACAAGATCATGAAGTAAACCACAGCTGTTTTCTCTAATTTTTTTTTTTTTTTTTTTTTTTTTTTTTTTTTGCCAGTCCTAGGGCTTGAATTCAGGGCCTGAGTCCCGTTCCCTGAGCGTCTTTGTGCTCCAGGCTAGGGCTCTACTACTTGAGTGACTGTAGGACTTACAGCTTTTACTTTTTTGCCTGGGCTGGCTTTGAACTGCAATCCTCAGATCTCAGCCTCCTGAGTAGCTAGGATGACAGGCATGAGCCACTGGCACCTGGCATAGATATATTTTTACATTGTGATTCCTAGGGTTAAAATTGAGTTAATACCTGCAGAAATCTTTCATGTTGCTTTGACGAGTATCTAAATTGTATCCCCTCTTTTAACATTCTTTTAGCAGTATGATGAATGTTTGTACTGGATACAGATATAGGACTAATTTCGGTAATTTTTAATCTGTTAGTCTCAAGTGTGCCTGGAATGACTTGGGTAGTTGAATCTGTTTTTGTCAACTGTATATTTTATGGAATCTAAACACAAAGCTTTGAATCAAATTTGGCATCAGGTAGAATGAATGTAAACAGGAGATTTAAAAAACTTGGTATAAAACACAAATATCTTTCACCAATACCATATGTTTTAAGACTGATTACCTATTAAAGTTTTATTTTTGAAATGCTGAGTTAAAATATATTAGTTTCATGTGTTTCTTGGTGCCTTTCTGGCATGGATGACATTGGAATAATAACTGGTAAATTTACTTTTCCCTTTTTGGGGGATGGGGTGGGGTAGGGGTAGTTATGGGGCTTGAACTCAAGGCCTAGACCCTGTCCCTGAGCTCTTTTGCTCAAAGCTAGCTAAGTACTCTGCCACTTTGAGCCACAGCACAACTTCGTTTTCTCATGGCTCACTTAAGAGTTGCAGAAGCCAGGCACTGGCCTATCATCCTAGCTACTCAAGAGGCTGAGATTGCAGTTCAAAGCCAGCCTGGGCAGGCAAGTTCATGCAACTCTTATCTCCAACAGAAAAAGTGGCCCAGTGGCTGAAGTGTTAAGAGTGCTAGCCTTGAGCTAAAAGGAGCCAGGGAGAGCACCCAGGCTCAGCCAAAAGAAAAAAAAGTCTCATGGTACTTTCCTGCCTTGGTTACCTGACAACTTGCCGAGTTTAATCCCTGACAATTACTGGGGATCTGATATCCTCATCCACCTTCGACCACGCGCGGCTTTCCTAAGGTAGGCAGGCCTGTGTCTCCCAGCGGTTCCCATAAAACTTGGTTGACTTACTAGCCGCAGGCATGCTTATGTCTGGCCGAGGAGAACGAGGGTGTGAGACACAGCGAGACCCAACACGAGAGCATTAGTTTCTTAAAGGCTAACTTGCACACGCAACCCCTTCAATCAAGTGACAGTCCCGGGGCAGTTGATGAGGCAGGAGTGATCCAGGCTTAAGACATGGAAATTAGTGAAGTTCTTAAATAAAGGATATATGAACACATGCCATGTGCTACCAAAATAATAATAAAATACCCAACTTGCCTTAAGCCAAGTCTCCACAGATAGTTCTCCTATGGTCCCCGGAGATGATGTCATTTCCCCCAGGAAGTGGAGTCCCCGAGATGGGAGGAGTCAGGTGGATGCCTCAGCCTCCCCCTAGCACCCCAGCCCATGATTATGGCCTGTGTCTTCTTTCAACAAAACCATCACTACTGGGGCTTGGAGCCAGCTCCTGCTGGCCTCTTCTGCTCACTGCCAAGTGCTGTATCACTTGAGCCATGCTTCGACTTCAGGCATTTTGAGTGAATCTCACAGATTTATCTATCCAGGCTGGCTTTGAACCATGACCCTCAGATCCCAGCCTCCTGAGTAGCTAGGATTACAGGTGTGAGCTACAACTGCTGGCTTGGCAAAGGGACCTTCAAGGTTAAATTCTGTCTGCGTTTTCCTGGGTTTCTATCTAGAGTCTGTTGGAATTTCTCCTCCAGGCTTTATGGTGGAGGAAAACCAGCCCTATCTAGAGAGGAAGGGTGGACTTACTAGATTAAATGGCTGGTGAATGGGAGGAATTCTCTCCCGAGGCTAGGGAACAGCAGTCCAAGGCTGCCTTCTTTACAGTCCTTAGGAAGGATTTCCGTTTCTCAGAACGTCAGTATTCCCAGGTCTGCAATGAAAATCCATTCTGTTCTATGTGGTCTGATGTTGAAAAGCTGGGAAGGGTGGCTCAGTGGTAGAGTGCTTGCCTTGCGTGCATGAAGCTCTAGGTTTGATTCCTCAGTACCACATACACAGGAAAGGCCAGAAGTAGCACTGTGGCTCAAGTGGTACAGTGCTAACCTTGAGCAAATGAAGCTCAGGGACAGTGCCCAGGCCCCGAGTTCAAGCTCCGGGACTGGCAAAAATACATACATACATACATACATACATACATACATACATATGAATTGCGAGTCAGTAAAGACATTACTGGCGAGGAACTTGAGTCTCACCCATGCCTGCCCTTCGAGAACGAGGGGAAGCCTTCCTCTCCAGCCCAGGGTTTTGGGACGGCAGGGGCTGCTGGACCCATTGGGAGCTGGGCAAGGTCACAGTCTTGTAACTAATTTCTAGGCCACCAGCAGCCTCACTCCTCCACACCCCTTCTCCCTTGGGAACATGGCTGCTGGTGACTATAGCCCTGCTAGGGTCACCATGCTGGCTCTCCTGCTGGTGCACACTGCAATCCCAGCAACCCCAGTAGCTTTGGGACTACACGGCAGCTGCTGGCCCAAAAAGCCCCAGCATTCTGCACGTGTGTTCCTGAGGACGGGGTTGGGTGGGAACAGTCCCATCTGTGTCCTAGGAGGTGAGGCTTGCTGCTGGGCAACTGAAACTGGAACAAGCATATCTCATTAACAAAGCAGTCAATCCCTTTATTTTTAAAATTTTATGTACACATATGAACGATCTGTATAATGTACATTCAATATAGAAAGCTTTATATAGTTGATAATGTATAGAACATCTCACAATTACACTAATCTCTTACATAACATCTTGACATCCATTTTTATTTTCTTAAATTGTTTTTTTTTCTTTTTCTTTTTTTTTTTTTTTTTTGCACAAGCTCCTCTTCATTCAATTTGGTAAAGCCAGTTATACATACCAATGTGTGCTCTCGGAGGTCAAAGACAGGACAGCAGCAGACAGGTGGGGTGTGCTGGGAGGGAGGGAGGGAGGGAGCCACAGAGACTCTGTGTGGAAAGGGGGGGTGGGGGGGATGCAGCTTTCTGGGGACAAGTGACTTAGCCCAATTTCTGGAGACTGCAGCTTTAACCCCACAGTCACACTAATTCAAAAAAACATTATAAAAAACTAGGAAGAAAGGTTCATGTTTTTGATTCACAGTCTTGTAAACAGGTACAAAGGAACAAAATGTGCTTACGTCCGTCGAGGAAAAAAAAAACAAAACTTCTAGTGTACCCACTCAGGTTGATCCACAGAGCGCTTTCTCATCACGTTGATACGATTAGAATCACTGACGTTTTCCTAAATAAAAATATATTTATAGAAAAAGGAATAACACTGTCGAGAGACCAGGAGAAAGGCAGTTAAGAGTTTGCTTCGATGTATCGGCTGGAGGAATGTGGACGCGGCACTGGCCTGGCAGCGTTTAATGTCTCTTGAGCGGATTTCAAGTTTGATAGCCCAGGTCCCCTGCCTCGTGGTCTACGGGAGGTGGCAGGTTGGACATGACTGCGGAGGATGTACCCGCGGTAAGGTAGCCAGCAACTCCAGGTCCTGCAAGAGAGGAAGGAAACCATGCACCTCTGTACAGCAGTCCCGTGGAAACATGGAGTGTTACCCTCGGGCCAGAGCCTGGCAGATGCCCCAGCACCAGGCACAGAGAATTATCTAAGACACACAACTGCACCTCGGCAGATAGCGCCAAGAGCCCCTGTCCACAGAGTTTGCGTTTGTGACATGACACACTTTAGAAAGCACTTGGCTATTGGTGCTGGGCAGTCAAAATGGACACAGGATAAGGAAAACATTTGCCTTTTCCTATCGGGGACATTCGATCTCTCAAAAGTTTATGGACACTGGAACAACAAACTCACGTGGGGAAAAAAACAAATGGAAACAGACAAGAGAAGCACACGTCACCCAGCACATGTCTTACACTTCGGTCAACATTCAAGTTAACCCAGTGCACAGGGACTGCAAATAGCAAGGTTTTTGGGAAGAAGAGGAAGGCTCTGGACATCCAGCAGTCAGAGCAAAGCAAAAATGCTCTGAAGCAAAGCACCAGTGTTTCCCTTACGTGTGTTCTTGGCTCGAATGGTGTCTATGGTGTACAAGTGCCACGAGCTGGCATTTATCAGTATGGGTTGTCTAGTTCACTTAGACCCAGGCAGAGGGAGGCCTGTAATTCCATCTCAGAGCTCTGCACACGCTGGGAGGCAACCAGCACAGCACTGTGAACTGGGCTAGTCCTTTAGCTGGGACCTGGCGGCGACAGGCACATGACTACAGAACAGCGAAGGGTTCACCAGGGAGGCGGCGGGAGCGGCATGCAGTTAGCAAAACGTTTCTCTACCTGCTTCAGAGAGCTACACAGAAGTTAGCAAGCTGCCTGGCAGAGCTGATCTAAAGCCCACTCCTGAGGTGAAGGGGGCTGCTGCCAGTTAGAAGGGAAGGAGAGACACCTGAGGGGAGAAAAGAAACGTAAGCAGCGAGGGAAGTTGTGAGGAGGCGCAAACAGCAGGGCAGCGCGGTGCGGGCCGAGGCAGCACAGGACTCGGGTGGGAGGGAGGCTGCCAGTCACTCTGCGTTTCACCTGTCAAGCACTGCACTGAGGATACAGAGCGGCCCAGGGGGTGACGTGACCCCCAGACCATTCAGCCTGCACGAGCTGTAACAACAGTCAGCCAAAGCCCAGGGGCTTGGCGCCCTGCTTTGTATCGCTTACAAGGACCAGGACATCAAATCTTTATGGTTGTTTTTTTTGGTGTCAGTCCTGGGGCTTGAACTCAGGGTGTCAGTGCTGTCCCTAAGGCTTTTTTGCTCAAGGCTAGTGCTCTGTCACTTGAGTCACTGTTCTACTTCCAGGTTTTTGGTGGTTCACTGGAGACAACAGTCTCGCGGATGGACTGGCTTCAAACCTCTATCTTCAGCTCTCAGCCTCCTGAATAGCTAGGATTACAGGTGTGAGCCATGGGTACCCAGCTAACTCCTCCTTTCTTCCAAACATTACCAGGCTTTCCACAGAGTCTCCAGGAGAATGAGCACTCCCTGCTGCGAGCCGGGGGGGGGGGCAGCTCAGGAAGCACCCCACCGCCTGTAGTTCACAACTACAGCAGCAACATGCCACCACAGCGCTTTCTGCCCAACTATCATCTGGGTACACACAGGACTGACCTTTTCAGGAAAACCTCAAACTCTCTGCCGTAGTGGAGTTCCTGAGCAGTTCTGACTGTGCTCATCTTAGTTCACATCAACGCCAAATGCAGATGGCGGCAACCACCGAGGCTCTCCTCCTAGGCTGAGCGGAGACCTGAGTTCCAAGCTCATCCAAGCAAGAGCTCACCAAGTTGTGTGGGCACTGACTGTTTCATAAACCTAACTCTGACAATTCTTTTGGACTACGCAAAAATATTACTAAGATATTAAGGGCATCAGGAATGGAGAAAATGTAGGAACCTCTTAGCAAAAAAGCCACCAAATGGCAGAGAGAGAGAGAGCGAGAGAGAGGGAGGGAGGAGAGAGAGTTTTCCATATTTCATCACAAAAGCATTTTCCTCTCAGTTCCTCATTTTCCACTGTCCCTCCTTTTCTGCTGATTTTCCTAGGTGAGGCAACTTGCAATTTTCATGGCTGAAATGACTTTCAGAGGTCTTTGAACTTGCCATCACCAGGAAGTTCTAGAAACTATGGACCCTGGGCAGTGAGCAACCACTATGAATCTACATCACAGGAAAAAAACATCCCAGAGGCCTTTTAAATAACCATTTACCAGGAGACAAAATAGCGCACTCTCCCTGTGTGTCACTGGCCCTGAGGAATCTTACCTAGGACTTGAAAATTTTACTTTCAAATTCTGAGGTCAGAAGATGTCATTTGTGACGGACTGACTGACATCCCTTCTACAACTGTTAAGGATGCTTGCATTCAAATTTTTTTTTTTTGAGTGTACAAAAACTAATAAAAAAAAAAAAGACTCTCCTTTTAAAGCCAACACGGACACAACTACTCAAGGCCTGGTTTCAAAGTGTGTTTCCTCCTAGGTAAGAAAAAAGCAGCAGTTTTTCCCAGTCACGTCCTTGCACATAAAGCTAGGAATGGAGAGCCATGTCTGCTAACTGTCTCGAGGCAATGTTTGGCAGCTATGAGAACATATTCCTACACTGCAGCTTGGCTCCAAATTGGAGCCTGAGATATGGAGGAGACAAAGACCAGAGCTGAGGCATTTCTCTCCTCAAAATGCAGGTGCAGGGAGGGAGGGAGATGAGAAGGAAAACCTGTGACCCTTCCCATCACATGGAGGACCAACATGCTTATACATCTGAGGGCCTGCCCCCAATTAATGTTAGGTGTGGGTTAATATGAATGTGGTCACAGTGAAGGAAATGTCCAATATGTCAGGACCAAGTTGAATTAAAACCAGGCGACATTCTCTCCAAAGGCTCTATTTCTGAATATAACTCATTCTTCATGACTTTATCATTTTATACCAGCAGGGATATTATCTCCACACCCCCCCACCCCTGCCCCGCTCCACTCCCTCCCTCCCTCTTTGCCAGTCCTGGGGCTTGAACTCAGGGTCTGGGCACTGTCCCTTAGCTGCTTTTTGCTCCAGGCTAATATTCTACCACTTGAGCCACTACTTCCATTCTTTTCTATGTGTCTGGTACTGAGGAATTGAACCTAGGCCTGCATGCAAGCTAGGCAAGCACTCTACCACTAAGCCACATTCCTAGACCCATTTTTTTTCCCTTAAATTACCTACTTCATCTCTGGTTAAAAGAGGTGTCAGGCTGACTTTTCCCTACAAACCACTCTGGGCAGATGGCAAGAACCATCTCAGATTTTAAGGCTAATTATCAAGCTAAAGACAACTGTCCACATGCACTGGGAATGCTAGATCAGGTCTATTCAGGGCCAAAGGAAGGTCCCGGGACCGCTGTCAGGTGTCTCAAGATGAGCAATGAGGTGGGACTTACCTGTGAGGTATCCAGCTGTTTGGGAGTCAGAAATGAACAGATCGTGTTTCTGATCTTTGAAGGCACTCCAGACTGAAGAACGAGACAGGATTTCATTCACCTAGGGAAGGAGAGCAAGCTCTTACTACAGCGGAAGTCAATTGAAGACTAGATGTCGGAAGACTGTGAGAAGGCCAGCGAGGCATGCTTGGAGGCAGAACAACGGCAAGTGTTCCTCAAACTCATCTGGGCCTGCGCCAGGGGTACAAGTCATTAACGAGACCCAAGTGCTCAAGCCAGTCTCTCACTCACTGCGTGAACTCCCAATGCACTAGGGCACATTTGACCTGGGCAGGAAGACTGACTAAAGGCAGTGAAGTGAGAGAAACAGAGGGCAGACAGCGTGGCATGGCTAGGGAACTTCCTGAGGTTTCTGGGACATGCTGAAAACTGGAGTTAGGCCTACAGAGCAGGCAATGGTGCTTCATAAACCTCAATGAAATCCATCGAGAGGGAAAAGCATGCTTGAGGAAAAAAAGTGAAGACAGAAAACAGGGAGTGATCAGCCATGACAATGATGGATGCTTTCGAACTAGATCTGGTGGTTATTTGCAAATCAATACTTCACTAAAGGCCAATTAACTAGTCACCATAAAATAGCTCCATTTAAGCGATGCCAATTTCAACTCAATAAAGGAATATTAGAAGATAAGGCCTAACTGGATGAGCACAGAAGCAGCAACAACGAGACTCAAGTCAGTCCTTGCCTATAGCTAGCTAGAACACAGAATAAAAAGAAAACCAGCTCTTCACCTGCACTCATAAAAGGAGATGAAGACTAGCGTGAGAGCCTGTCTTTTAAACATGCACCAGTACCACCTGCAACGGAACGTGAAGTTGCGCCATGTGCCTTGATGTAACGCCAGCCGTCAACAGAGAGCAGTGCTGATGCCTGATGGGCTCAACCCTCCCCCACCCTACATTCCCTGGGCCCTGAGTGGACCTGAGCACAGACGGGTGACCGCTGGCGGCTGAGATGCTGGCTTTGAGCACAGCTTGTAACAAGGAGACCGGAGGCGCACTCACTCACCTGTTCTCCATACTGCAGGCTTCGAGTCATTGCCTTGAGAGCTTTGACAATCTGAGCCTTTGTGGCAGCAGGGCTGTCCAGAGTCTCGAGGCCTATGCCTTCAAGTAACTTCAAGAGATATGGGACCAAATCTGCTTTCAGGGCCTAGAAAAAAGTAAACATATCATCATGTGAAAAGACCGGTGCGCATGCACACGCCCATACACCCACACCAGAAATATGTAAAATATAATTTCTCCTTGGAAACATGTCTGAGATGAAAGCAATCTGTTTCCACAGTATTTGGATGCCAGAAACAAACTTTTAGTTTAGTATCTAATGAGGGCATTCTTATTTAGTGAGATTTTATTGGGGTTTAAACTTCCACTTCAGCCAAGCAAATATCCAGCCCCCTCTTCATATTTTCCTCCTCCTCTTCCTCTTCCTTCTTCTTTCTTCCTGCATTTTCACTAGGTCATGGGGCTTGAACTCAGGGCCTGAGTTTTTTTGCTCAAGCTAGTGCTCTATCCCTCGAGCCACAGTACTTCATTGGTGATAAGAGTCTCAGACATTCCTGTCTGGGTTGGCTTTGAACTACAATCCTCAGATCTCAGCCAAGTAGCTGGGATGGCAGGTGTGAACTGCCAGGGCCTGAGAGCTCACGTACGTTATTCCTTCTAATGGAAACTGCCGCGTCTCCACTGTAACCACGATTTTCCTGTCTGCTTCATGAATTTTGTTGTAGGCTCTGTTTACAGGTGAGGTGTCCCATTTTAGAAAGCTGACTTTTACAATGTTTTGAGATTTACTGTCTGTTTTCCAGTGCCTGGGCATGCTGCACATACCTAGTTAAGTCTCTTCATTAGGCACACGGTTCTTCCATGAAAACCTAGGTACGATTCTAACCATGACTTAGGGAAGAAGAGAATGAGGAAACAGGATGCATCCTCCCAAAGCCAACTGTTCAGAGCCAGCCAAGGACACTCAAAAAAGGACTTTTGGTAGCACATAATATATTCTAGAAATGGTGCACGCATAAACCCTTAGTTGCCTCTCAGGAAACCTCAATCAGAACACTGGTTCTGAGTCCAGAAAGTCACCTACCTGTGCAACCAGTTCACTCTGCTCTTTCTGGAACATGCGATTGATTGCTTCGCAGGCCAGACCCACGGTGTCTGCTCGCTTCCTCATCCCATTCATCAGCGGGCCAATGGTCTCTAGCGATGCCATGGCACGGACGCACAGCTGAGAGCCCAAAAGAGGTTACTTGTGGAGGAGCGGTTCATTTATGCATCACAGCAGATACCACAGCAACACAGCACAACAAAAACTCTCAAGTTTAATATGGAGCCCAGTCAAATCTGATCTCCTCTCAACGCTAGTTTTTTGAAGATGGCTCATGTGCAGAAGTGCCCGTGGTAGAGGAGGCTCTGCACAGCCAGGTGCTCTCTGTCTAGAGGACAGAAACAGGGAAAAGCTCTGAATCTACAGGCCACGGTGGGTCTGTCAGTACCTCGTTGTCCGACAGGGCGTGGATAACCCGGATGGCACTCTTAGGAATGGCATTGTTTCTGTGGTTCATGGCTTGGATGACTTTGGGAAGGTGGCCCAAAGGTGGGACTTGATCTGCCAGCTGAGGCTGGGCACTGAAGAGACACACGGTCGCCATGGTCAAGGTCTCCAGAGTTTCCCCCTGGACAGGAGGAGACAAGCAACACATGTCATCTAGAGAATACTCAGAGCCCTACATATCCTCGGCAATACATTGGGTTCAAAACCAGGGATGTAAAAAGTCTAAGTGGTGACATCTGAACAGTGATTCATAAGGCCTAGGAGAACAAGCTTTCTATTTTCTCTGATAAAAGGTCTGAATGTGAAGCACTTAATATATGCTATTTTTTTTCTTTTTGTCAGTAGTAGGACTTGGGTGTTGTCCCTGAGCTCTTCAGCTCAAGGTTACCACCCTACTCCTTGAGCCACAGTGCCACTTCCAGTTTTCTGGTGATTAATTGGAGATAGGAGTCTTCATGGACTTTAGTGTTTGGGCTGGCTTTGAACCAGAGTCCTCAGATCTCAACCTCCTGAATAGCTAGGATGACAGACATGAGCCACCGCATCCGGCAATATATGCCATCTTAATCTAAGCATCTCCCTAATACACACACACAAATACATATATATTCAACGTATGTCATATATATACACACTCGTGTGTGTGTGTGTGTGTGTGTGTGTGTGTGTGTGTGTATTCAAAAGCTTTCTCATTCTGGAACATTTCAGACTTTGGATCCTTAAAATATGTATAATGTGTTTGACTGCCATGATGACCTTTGTATTGTAGATAATGGATTGTAAACACTATGGCTCTACCATCCTATGCACACATATACACACATACCTTTTTTACTTTTAAATGGTACTGGAGCTTGTCCAGTCCTTTTTACTGGGAGGTTATTTTCTAGTTAAAATCTTGTGGTTTTCCTGGGACTAGTTTAAAACACTAGAAAAAACACTATCCTCCTATTTTGCCTACAGCCCCAGAGCTGTGCTGAGCTGGGGTCTTGTCTTACTAACCTGTCACCCAGAGTGTCCTCTAGCCACAATCCTCTCCTCCATAATAGCAGGGGCTGCAGGTATGAGAGACCACCTCACAAAGCACTTCATACATGAACATGGAAATAGGCATTGCGCCCCAAATTAAAGTAACATAGGAAAAAAAAAACTGTTGTGTGTTTTCATTTTAAGTTTCAGCTTTTGAGGATTTCATGTCATTCTTTTCTTCTTTTGTGCTGAAGACTGAACCCAAGGCTTTCTGCATGTGCAACGTGTGCTGTACCAACAGTTATCTGCTTGCTTTTTCCTTCACTGGTGAGATAAGCCTCTCTCCATAGAGTCATACCCCTGGAGCTGAGGATTCCCTCTATGAGCAAACGATAGATGGGGTAAAATGGCTAGGATGAGGAAACGTGACTATAGAAAGTGACACTGGAAATATCTGTCCAGGAAATCCTGCTGTGGAAACCTGTCTCAGCCAGTGAGCCAGATAGCAGGTGGAACTTTCCAGCACCTGAAATGCAGCTAACCTGGATGTGAGCACAGGTTGATATGGGCCTTATGCACAAAGTGCAGAGAGGGGCCAGGGCAACTGGCAGAGAAACACTCCACACTTAGGCTCCTCCTACACAGTAAAGCTGAAAACAATGGAGCCTACAAGCTGCTTAGGAGCTTGTTAATGGCTGGAGAAAATGCATCTTCCCATGTGAGGAGCCATTTTATGAAGGCATCTGTGACTTGAATGAAAGTTCAGCACAACTTCTAACATGCTTTGCAGAGAAGGGAGGCTTACGTGAGGATTGTTCTTCTCCAAGAGCTCAGTGAACTTTTCCAGCAGAGCAATCAGAAACTCGCGGGGCTTTCTTAAAACCCAAGCTGGTTGTGCAATGAAGATCCTCAAGAAAACCCCTCCAACAGCAAGCTCGCCCTCTGCTTCTCCAAACACCACCGCAAAGTCGTCAGGTAACTTTGGATGAAGAAGAAGCAGCATAGCCAATCACTCAAAAAAATCATTACTTCCTTAGGCAGCTTGCCATCTAATAAGGGAAAACTTTACAATCAGCTAGTCTTACAATTAATTAGTCCACAAATACTTCATTTCCTCTCAATAAAGTTCACAAAGCACACTTTTATTAGTTACTTCAAAGTTTCTTTTCCCAGAGTTTATTTCAATACTATTTTATATGGATCAGATACACATAGGCATTGTGCCTTTGTGTTCCTCTTAAGCATTCCTACTTTTATGTCTGAAACCTCATTTTCTGTGGGCAGCATAGTCTTAATGTTACCATTACAGATCTTCAGGAAGCTGACATGGCAGGAATTCATTTAAAAAAAAACAAAAAAACAAAATTACCAAGAAATCCCACAAATAGTATTTTACCTTCCAGTTTATATCAGGGTTGTCCTGCTGATTTTTAAAGTGCCTTTCAGGAAAAAAAAAGAGGGAGAGGATACCAAACTTTAGTCACAACACTTCCACTGGTCTTTAGAGAAAGCCTAAAGGGGTGACCGGTAGAGAAGGCCCTGTCTTTACTCACTCTAGCATCATTTCTCTCACTGTGGTGGACACTTTGTCTCGGGAGCTATCATTCCAAATCAACTCGGGGTTCTCGTGAGTTCCTTCAAAGATATGCACAGCAGCTTCAGGGTTGTCTCTCATAGCATCCATGAAAACGCTAGGCAGAAATTTCATTAATGTAATTCGAACCTATGGGAGGAGGTTTGAGAAAGAAAACATCTATTGGCTTGCTTTTCTAAGATAGAAAATTGGTACTATTTGTGCGATGACTGTTATAGGGAATATCATTATTTAAAGATCTGGAATGGGAACAGAGAAGAACTTTGGTTTATAATCTGGTCCTATTTACCTATCTAGTTCTCTTCCCACCCCTGCTTCAAATGCTTCAGTTGCTTCCAGAATGCCTTATGCAGAGAATTCCTTAGCCCTTCTGCCCCTCCAACATTCCTTCACACACACCACCTTTTCTCCTGTCACCTTTGGTCCTTCAGGTAGTTTTGTGGGCTGTCCATGAGTTTTTTTTGCCCAAGGCTAGCACTCTTCTTCGAACCACAGCTCCATGTCTGGTTTTTTTAGATTAATTGTAGAAAAGTCTCACGCACTATCTGCCCTATGTGGCTTCAAACCAGGATCCCCACATCTCAGCCTCCAGAAGAGCTAAGGATACAGGTGAGCCACTGATGCCTGGATCTACTCTGTTTTGTGTCAAACTATGCCTCCCCCCCCAAAAAGAGTTTGAAAAGCACTCTAAAGGGGGGGTTGGTGCTGTGTGCTGGTGGTTCACGGCTATAATTCAAGCTTTTCAGGGCACTGAGATCCATGCAACTTTATCTCCAAAATAACCAGGGAAGGTCAGGCTAGAGGTTTAGCTCAAATGATACAGAGCCAGCTGAACAAGCAAGCCAAGCAAATACAAGGACCTGAATTCAAATGCCCATATTTCACCTGCTTCCTTCCCCCTACCCCCGCTTTCCTCCCTACACAGAAAAGGTAGGACTTATATGCCTGTAAATCTCAGTACTTGGGAGACAGAGGGAGGAGGTAAGGGAACTGGAAGGCCAGAGGCAGGTGTGGTGTACACAGTCACATCTCATCTCAAATAACAACCACAAAACAAAACAAGAAAAACGAGGGGCTGGGAATGTAGCTCTGTGGTAGATGAGGCCCCAGACCAATGTCTACCACCACAATAACTAGCTATCACTGTGTAAAGAATGTTAGTTGTGGGCTAAGAGTTTGGCCTAGTGGTAGAGTGCTTGCCTAGTATGTACAAGACGCGGGTTTGATTCCTCAGTACCACATACATAGAAAAAGCCAGAAATGGTGCTGTGGCTCAAGTGGTAGAGCTCTAGCCTTGAGAAAGTCCAAGGACAGTGCTCAGGCCCTGAGTTCAAGCCCCAGGTCTAGCAAAAAAAGAAAAAATTAGTTGTGTATACCCAGCATTTTAAGAAAATGTGAAATGAAGCTGTCAGTATTCCTTAGTCTATAGACCATTCTGTATGCATCCATTTTTTTTTTTTTTTGCTAGTCCTGAGCTTGGGCTCAGGGTCTGAGCACTGTTCTTGGGTTTTCTCAAGACTAGAGCTCTACCACTTGAGCTTCAGCACCACTTCCGACTTTTTTCCCCCTATGTATGTGGTACCGAGGAATCGAACCTGGGTCTTTGTGCATGCTAGGCAAGCACTCTACCACTAGGCCAAACTCCTGGCCCCTGTTTACATCCAATTTAACCACCACATCTCATCAAGCTTGCTAAAGGCTGAGTATTACCAGACTCCTAAAGTGATAGTTTAGGGCCTATGAGAGTCCAATACCTTGGTGAGAGATCAAGCAGAAAAAGAGTTCAAGCCAACACAAAGACGCGAATGGAGCCCACTTTCCTGTTACAGGAGATACTGTGGGAGAAGGACAGTGAGTGCTCTGCTCACCGGGAGCTT